>NW_027663745.1:0-209000 GCF_964034855.1 Anser brachyrhynchus | reverse complement strand
ACTGCACTGCATCCCCAGTGGTGCCAGTGCACTCTCTGAGCTCACTGCAGTGCATCCCCAGTGGTGCCAGTGCACTCTCTGGACTCACTGCACTGCATCCCCAGTGGTGCCAGTGCACTCTCTGCACTCACTGCACTGCATCCCCAGTGGTGCCAGTGTAGTCTCCGGACTCACAGCATTGCATCCCCAGTGGTGCCAGTGCAACTACTGGTCTCACTGCAGTGTAGCTCAGTGGTGCCAGTGCACTCTCTGGACTCACTGCACTGCATCCCCAGTGGTGCCAGTGCACTCTCTGGACTCACTGCACTGCATCCCCAGTGGTGCCAGTGCACTCTCTGGACTCACTAAACTGCATCCCCAGTGGTGCCAGAGAACTCTCTGGTATCACTGCAGTGCATCCCCAGTGGTGCCAGTGCACTCTCTGGACTCACTGCACTGCATCCCCATTGGTGCCAGTGCACTCTCTGGACTCACTGCACTAAAACCCCAGTGGTGCCAGTGCAGTCTCTGGACTCACTGCACTGCATCCCCAGTGGTGCCAGTGCACTCTCTGGACTCACCGGGGTGCATCCCCAGTGGTGCCAGTGCACTCTCTGGACTCACTGCACTGCATCCCCAGTGGTGCCAGTGTACTCTCTGGACTCACTGCAGTGCATCCCCAGTGGTGCCAGTGTACTCTCTGGACTCACTGCACTGCATCACCAGCGGTGCCAGTGCACTCTCTGGACTCACTGCAGTGCATCCCCAGTGGTGCCAGTGCACTTTCTGGAGTCACTGCAGTGCATCCCCTGTTGTGCCAGTGCACTCTCTGGACTCACTGCACTGCATCCCCAGAAGTGCCAGTGCACTCACTGGACTCACTGCACTGCATCCCCAGTGGTTCCATTGCACTCTCTGGACTCACTGCATTGGATCCCCAGTGGTGTCAGTGCACTCTCTGGACTCAGTGCAGTGCATCCCCAGTGGTGCCAGTGCACTCTCTGGACTCACTGCAGTGCTTCCCCACTGGTGCCAGTGCACTCTCTGGACTCACTGAGGTGCATCCCCAGTGGTGCCAGTGCACTCTCTGGACTCACTGCAGTGCATCACCAGTGGTGCCAGTGCACTCTCTGGAGTCACTGCACTGCATCCCCAGTGGAGCCAGTGCACTCTCTGGACTCACTGCACTGCATTCCCAGTGGTGCCAGTGCACTCTATGGACTCACTGCACTGCATCCCCAGTGGTGCCAGTGCACTCTCTGGACCCACTGCAGTGCATCCCCACTGGTGCCAGTGCACTCTCTGGACTCACTGCACTGCATCCCCAATGGTGCCAGTGCACTCTCTGTAGTCACTGCAATGCGTCCCCAGTGGTGCCACTGCACTCTCTGGACTCACTGCAGTGTATCCCCTGTGGTGCCAGTGCACTCTGTGGACTCACTGCACTGCATCCCAGTGGTGCCAGTGCATTCTCTGGACTCACTGCACTGCATCCCCAAGGTGCCAGTGCACTCTCTGGACTCAACTGCACTGCATCCCCAGTGCTGCCAGTGCACTCTCTGGACTCACTGCATTGCATCCCCAGTGGTGCCAGTGCACTCTCTGGACTCACTGCACTGCATCCCCAGTGGTGCCACTGCACTCTCTGGACTCACTGCACTGCATCACCATTGGTGCCAGTGCACTCTCCGGACTCACTGCAGTGCATCCGCAGTGGTGCCAGTGCACTCTTTTGAGTCACTGCAGTGCATCCCCAGTGGTGCCAGTGCACTCTCTGGACTCACTGCACTGCATCCCCAGTGGTGCCAGTGCACTCTCTGCACTCACTGCACTACATCACCAGTGGTGCCAGTGCACTCTCTGGACTCACTGCAGTGCATCCCCAGTGCTGACAGTGCACTCTCTGGAGTCACTGCACTGCATCCCCAGTGCTGCCAGTGCACTCTCTGGACTCACTGCAGTGCATCCCCAGTGGTGCCAGTGCACTCTCTGGACTCACTGCAGTGCATCCCCAGTGGTGCCAGTGCACTCTCTGGACTCACTGCACTGCATCCCCAGTGGTGCCAGTGCACTCTCTGGACTCACTGCATTGCATCCCCAGTGGTGCCAGTGCACTCTCTGGACTCACTGCACTGCATCCCCAGTGGTGCCACTGCACTCTCTGGACTCACTGCACTGAATCACCATTGGTGCCAGGGCACTCTCCGGACTCACTGCAGTGCATCCGCAGTGGTGCCAGTGCACTCTCTGGAGTCACTGCAGTGCATCCCCAGTGCTCACAGTGCACTCTCTGGAGTCACTGCACTGCATCCCCAGTGCTGCCAGTGCACTCTCTGGAGTCACTGCACTGCATCCCCACTGCTGCCAGTGCACTCTCTGGACTCACTGCAGTGCATCCCCAGTGGTGCCAGTGCACTCTCTGGACTCACTGCAGTGCATCCCCAGTGGTGCCAGTGCACTCTCTGGAGTCACTGCAGTGTATCCCCAGTGGTGCCAGTGCACTCTCTGGACTCACTGAACTGCATCCCCAGTGGTGCCAGTGCACTCTCTGCACTCACTGCACTACATCACCTGTGGTGCCAGTGCACTCTCTGGACTCACTGCACTGCATCCCCAGTGCTGACAGTGCACTCTCTGGACTCACTGCACTGCATCCCCAGTGGTGCCAGTGCACTCTCTGGAGTCACTGCACTGCATCCCCAGTGCTGACAGTGCACTCTCTGGAGTCACTGCACTGCATCCCCAGTGCTGCCAGTGCACTCTCTGGACTCACTGCAGTGCATCCCCAGTGGTGCCAGTGCACTCTCTGGACTCACTGCACTTCATCCCCAGTGGTGCCAGTGTACTCTCTGGACTCACTGCAGTGCATCCCCAGTGGTGCCAGTGTACTCTCTGGACTCACTGCACTGCATCACCAGCGGTGCCAGTGCACTCTCTGGACTCACTGCAGTGCATCACCAGTGGTGCCAGTGCACTCTCTGGACTCACTGCACTGCATCCCCAGTGGTGCCACTGCACTCTCTGGACTCACTGCACTGAATCACCATTGGTGCCAGGGCACTCTCCGGACTCACTGCAGTGCATCCGCAGTGGTGCCAGTGCACTCTCTGGAGTCACTGCACTGCATCCCCAGTGCTGACAGTGCACTCTCTGGACTCACTGCAGTGCATCCCCAGTGCTGACAGTGCACTCTCTGGAGTCACTGCACTGCATCCCCAGTGCTGCCAGTGCACTCTCTGGACTCACTGCAGTGCATCCCCAGTGGTGCCAGTGCACTCTCTGGACTCACTGCACTTCATCCCCAGTGCTGCCAGTGCACTCTCTGGACTCACTGAACTGCATCCCCAGTGGTGCCAGTGCACTCTCTGCACTCACTGCACTACATCACCAGTGGTGCCAGTGCACTCTCTGGACTCACTGCACTGCATCCCCAGTGCTGACAGTGCACTCTCTGGAGTCACTGCACTGCATCCCCAGTGCTGCCAGTGCACTCTCTGGACTCACTGCAGTGCATCCCCAGTGGTGCCAGTGCACTCTCTGGACTCACTGCATTGCATCCCCAGTGGTGCCAGTGCACTCTCTGGACTCACTGCACTGCATCCCCAGTGCTGACAGTGCACTCTCTGGACTCACTGCACTTCATCCCCAGTGGTGCCAGTGCACTCTCTGGACTCACTGCATTGCATCCCCAGTGGTGCCAGTGCACTCTCTGGACTCACTGCACTGCATCCCCAGTGGTCCACTGCACTCTCTGGACTCACTGCACTGAATCACCATTGGTGCCAGGGCACTCTCCGGACTAACTGCAGTGCATCCGCAGTGGTGCCAGTGCACTCTTTCGAGTCACTGCAGTGCATCCCCAGTGGTGCCAGTGCACTCTCTGGACTCACTGCATTGCATCCCCAGTGGTGCCAGTGCACTCTCTGGAGTCACTGCACTGCATCCCCAGTGCTGACAGTGCACTCTCTGGAGTCACTGCACTGCATCCCCAGTGCTGCCAGTGCACTCTCTGGACTCACTGCAGTGCATCCCCAGTGGTGCCAGTGCACTCTCTGGACTCACTGCAGTGCATCCCCAGTGGTGCCAGTGCACTCTCTGGACTCACTGCACTGCATCCCCAGTGGTGCCACTGCACTCTCTGGACTCACTGCACTGAATCACCATTGGTGCCAGGGCACTCTCCGGACTCACTGCAGTGCATCCGCAGTGGTGCCAGTGCACTCTCTGGAGTCACTGCAGTGCATCCCCAGTGCTCACAGTGCACTCTCTGGAGTCACTGCACTGCATCCCCAGTGCTGCCAGTGCACTCTCTGGAGTCACTGCACTGCATCCCCACTGCTGCCAGTGCACTCTCTGGACTCACTGCAGTGCATCCCCAGTGGTGCCAGTGCACTCTCTGGACTCACTGCAGTGCATCCCCAGTGGTGCCAGTGCACTCTCTGGAGTCACTGCAGTGTATCCCCAGTGGTGCCAGTGCACTCTCTGGACTCACTGAACTGCATCCCCAGTGGTGCCAGTGCACTCTCTGCACTCACTGCACTACATCACCTGTGGTGCCAGTGCACTCTCTGGACTCACTGCACTGCATCCCCAGTGCTGACAGTGCACTCTCTGGAGTCACTGCACTGCATCCCCAGTGGTGCCAGTGCACTCTCTGGAGTCACTGCACTGCATCCCCAGTGCTGACAGTGCACTCTCTGGAGTCACTGCACTGCATCCCCAGTGCTGCCAGTGCACTCTCTGGACTCACTGCAGTGCATCCCCAGTGGTGCCAGTGCACTCTCTGGACTCACTGCACTTCATCCCCAGTGGTGCCAGTGTACTCTCTGGACTCACTGCAGTGCATCCCCAGTGGTGCCAGTGTACTCTCTGGACTCACTGCACTGCATCACCAGCGGTGCCAGTGCACTCTCTGGACTCACTGCAGTGCATCACCAGTGGTGCCAGTGCACTCTCTGGACTCACTGCACTGCATCCCCAGTGGTGCCACTGCACTCTCTGGACTCACTGCACTGAATCACCATTGGTGCCAGGGCACTCTCCGGACTCACTGCAGTGCATCCGCAGTGGTGCCAGTGCACTCTCTGGAGTCACTGCACTGCATCCCCAGTGCTGACAGTGCACTCTCTGGACTCACTGCAGTGCATCCCCAGTGCTGACAGTGCACTCTCTGGAGTCACTGCACTGCATCCCCAGTGCTGACAGTGCACTCTCTGGAGTCACTGCACTGCATCCCCAGTGCTGCCAGTGCACTCTCTGGACTCACTGCAGTGCATCCCCAGTGGTGCCAGTGCACTCTCTGGACTCACTGCACTTCATCCCCAGTGCTGCCAGTGCACTCTCTGGACTCACTGAACTGCATCCCCAGTGGTGCCAGTGCACTCTCTGCACTCACTGCACTACATCACCAGTGGTGCCAGTGCACTCTCTGGACTCACTGCACTGCATCCCCAGTGCTGACAGTGCACTCTCTGGAGTCACTGCACTGCATCCCCAGTGCTGCCAGTGCACTCTCTGGACTCACTGCAGTGCATCCCCAGTGGTGCCAGTGCACTCTCTGGACTCACTGCATTGCATCCCCAGTGGTGCCAGTGCACTCTCTGGACTCACTGCACTGCATCCCCAGTGCTGACAGTGCACTCTCTGGACTCACTGCACTTCATCCCCAGTGGTGCCAGTGCACTCTCTGGACTCACTGCATTGCATCCCCAGTGGTGCCAGTGCACTCTCTGGACTCACTGCACTGCATCCCCAGTGGTCCACTGCACTCTCTGGACTCACTGCACTGAATCACCATTGGTGCCAGGGCACTCTCCGGACTAACTGCAGTGCATCCGCAGTGGTGCCAGTGCACTCTTTCGAGTCACTGCAGTGCATCCCCAGTGGTGCCAGTGCACTCTCTGGACTCACTGCATTGCATCCCCAGTGGTTCCATTGCACTCTCTGGACTCACTGCATTGGATCCCCAGTGGTGTCAGTGCACTCTCTGGACTCAGTGCAGTGCATCCCCAGTGGTGCCAGTGCACTCTCTGGACTCACTGCAGTGCTTCCCCACTGGTGCCAGTGCACTCTCTGGACTCACTGAGGTGCATCCCCAGTGGTGCCAGTGCACTCTCTGGACTCACTGCAGTGCATCACCAGTGGTGCCAGTGCACTCTCTGGAGTCACTGCACTGCATCCCCAGTGGAGCCAGTGCACTCTCTGGACTCACTGCACTGCATTCCCAGTGGTGCCAGTGCACTCTATGGACTCACTGCACTGCATCCCCAGTGGTGCCAGTGCACTCTCTGGACCCACTGCAGTGCATCCCCACTGGTGCCAGTGCACTCTCTGGACTCACTGCACTGCATCCCCAATGGTGCCAGTGCACTCTCTGTAGTCACTGCAATGCGTCCCCAGTGGTGCCACTGCACTCTCTGGACTCACTGCAGTGTATCCCCTGTGGTGCCAGTGCACTCTGTGGACTCACTGCACTGCATCCCAGTGGTGCCAGTGCATTCTCTGGACTCACTGCACTGCATCCCCAAGGTGCCAGTGCACTCTCTGGACTCAACTGCACTGCATCCCCAGTGCTGCCAGTGCACTCTCTGGACTCACTGCATTGCATCCCCAGTGGTGCCAGTGCACTCTCTGGACTCACTGCACTGCATCCCCAGTGGTGCCACTGCACTCTCTGGACTCACTGCACTGCATCACCATTGGTGCCAGTGCACTCTCCGGACTCACTGCAGTGCATCCGCAGTGGTGCCAGTGCACTCTTTTGAGTCACTGCAGTGCATCCCCAGTGGTGCCAGTGCACTCTCTGGACTCACTGCACTGCATCCCCAGTGGTGCCAGTGCACTCTCTGCACTCACTGCACTACATCACCAGTGGTGCCAGTGCACTCTCTGGACTCACTGCAGTGCATCCCCAGTGCTGACAGTGCACTCTCTGGAGTCACTGCACTGCATCCCCAGTGCTGCCAGTGCACTCTCTGGACTCACTGCAGTGCATCCCCAGTGGTGCCAGTGCACTCTCTGGACTCACTGCAGTGCATCCCCAGTGGTGCCAGTGCACTCTCTGGACTCACTGCACTGCATCCCCAGTGGTGCCAGTGCACTCTCTGGACTCACTGCATTGCATCCCCAGTGGTGCCAGTGCACTCTCTGGACTCACTGCACTGCATCCCCAGTGCTGCCACTGCACTCTCTGGACTCACTGCACTGAATCACCATTGGTGCCAGGGCACTCTCCGGACTCACTGCAGTGCATCCGCAGTGGTGCCAGTGCACTCTCTGGAGTCACTGCAGTGCATCCCCAGTGCTCACAGTGCACTCTCTGGAGTCACTGCACTGCATCCCCAGTGCTGCCAGTGCACTCTCTGGAGTCACTGCACTGCATCCCCACTGCTGCCAGTGCACTCTCTGGACTCACTGCAGTGCATCCCCAGTGGTGCCAGTGCACTCTCTGGACTCACTGCAGTGCATCCCCAGTGGTGCCAGTGCACTCTCTGGACTCACTGCAGTGTATCCCCAGTGGTGCCAGTGCACTCTCTGGACTCACTGAACTGCATCCCCAGTGGTGCCAGTGCACTCTCTGCACTCACTGCACTACATCACCTGTGGTGCCAGTGCACTCTCTGGACTCACTGCACTGCATCCCCAGTGCTGACAGTGCACTCTCTGGAGTCACTGCACTGCATCCCCAGTGGTGCCAGTGCACTCTCTGGAGTCACTGCACTGCATTCCCAGTGCTGACAGTGCACTCTCTGGAGTCACTGCACTGCATCCCCAGTGCTGCCAGTGCACTCTCTGGACTCACTGCAGTGCATCCCCAGTGGTGCCAGTGCACTCTCTGGACTCACTGCACTTCATCCCCAGTGGTGCCAGTGTACTCTCTGGACTCACTGCAGTGCATCCCCAGTGGTGCCAGTGTACTCTCTGGACTCACTGCACTGCATCACCAGCGGTGCCAGTGCACTCTCTGGACTCACTGCAGTGCATCACCAGTGGTGCCAGTGCACTCTCTGGACTCACTGCACTGCATCCCCAGTGGTGCCACTGCACTCTCTGGACTCACTGCACTGAATCACCATTGGTGCCAGGGCACTCTCCGGACTCACTGCAGTGCATCCGCAGTGGTGCCAGTGCACTCTCTGGAGTCACTGCACTGCATCCCCAGTGCTGACAGTGCACTCTCTGGACTCACTGCAGTGCATCCCCAGTGCTGACAGTGCACTCTCTGGAGTCACTGCACTGCATCCCCAGTGCTGACAGTGCACTCTCTGGAGTCACTGCACTGCATCCCCAGTGCTGCCAGTGCACTCTCTGGACTCACTGCAGTGCATCCCCAGTGGTGCCAGTGCACTCTCTGGACTCACTGCACTTCATCCCCAGTGCTGCCAGTGCACTCTCTGGACTCACTGAACTGCATCCCCAGTGGTGCCAGTGCACTCTCTGCACTCACTGCACTACATCACCAGTGGTGCCAGTGCACTCTCTGGACTCACTGCACTGCATCCCCAGTGCTGACAGTGCACTCTCTGGAGTCACTGCACTGCATCCCCAGTGCTGCCAGTGCACTCTCTGGACTCACTGCAGTGCATCCCCAGTGGTGCCAGTGCACTCTCTGGACTCACTGCATTGCATCCCCAGTGGTGCCAGTGCACTCTCTGGACTCACTGCACTGCATCCCCAGTGCTGACAGTGCACTCTCTGGACTCACTGCACTTCATCCCCAGTGGTGCCAGTGCACTCTCTGGACTCACTGCATTGCATCCCCAGTGGTGCCAGTGCACTCTCTGGACTCACTGCACTGCATCCCCAGTGGTCCACTGCACTCTCTGGACTCACTGCACTGAATCACCATTGGTGCCAGGGCACTCTCCGGACTAACTGCAGTGCATCCGCAGTGGTGCCAGTGCACTCTTTCGAGTCACTGCAGTGCATCCCCAGTGGTGCCAGTGCACTCTCTGGACTCACTGCATTGCATCCCCAGTGGTGCCAGTGCACTCTCTGGAGTCACTGCACTGCATCCCCAGTGCTGACAGTGCACTCTCTGGAGTCACTGCACTGCATCCCCAGTGCTGCCAGTGCACTCTCTGGACTCACTGCAGTGCATCCCCAGTGGTGCCAGTGCACTCTCTGGACTCACTGCAGTGCATCCCCAGTGGTGCCAGTGCACTCTCTGGACTCACTGCACTGCATCCCCAGTGGTGCCACTGCACTCTCTGGACTCACTGCACTGAATCACCATTGGTGCCAGGGCACTCTCCGGACTCACTGCAGTGCATCCGCAGTGGTGCCAGTGCACTCTCTGGAGTCACTGCAGTGCATCCCCAGTGCTCACAGTGCACTCTCTGGAGTCACTGCACTGCATCCCCAGTGCTGCCAGTGCACTCTCTGGAGTCACTGCACTGCATCCCCACTGCTGCCAGTGCACTCTCTGGACTCACTGCAGTGCATCCCCAGTGGTGCCAGTGCACTCTCTGGACTCACTGCAGTGCATCCCCAGTGGTGCCAGTGCACTCTCTGGAGTCACTGCAGTGTATCCCCAGTGGTGCCAGTGCACTCTCTGGACTCACTGAACTGCATCCCCAGTGGTGCCAGTGCACTCTCTGCACTCACTGCACTACATCACCTGTGGTGCCAGTGCACTCTCTGGACTCACTGCACTGCATCCCCAGTGCTGACAGTGCACTCTCTGGAGTCACTGCACTGCATCCCCAGTGGTGCCAGTGCACTCTCTGGAGTCACTGCACTGCATCCCCAGTGCTGACAGTGCACTCTCTGGAGTCACTGCACTGCATCCCCAGTGCTGCCAGTGCACTCTCTGGACTCACTGCAGTGCATCCCCAGTGGTGCCAGTGCACTCTCTGGACTCACTGCACTTCATCCCCAGTGGTGCCAGTGTACTCTCTGGACTCACTGCAGTGCATCCCCAGTGGTGCCAGTGTACTCTCTGGACTCACTGCACTGCATCACCAGCGGTGCCAGTGCACTCTCTGGACTCACTGCAGTGCATCACCAGTGGTGCCAGTGCACTCTCTGGACTCACTGCACTGCATCCCCAGTGGTGCCACTGCACTCTCTGGACTCACTGCACTGAATCACCATTGGTGCCAGGGCACTCTCCGGACTCACTGCAGTGCATCCGCAGTGGTGCCAGTGCACTCTCTGGAGTCACTGCACTGCATCCCCAGTGCTGACAGTGCACTCTCTGGACTCACTGCAGTGCATCCCCAGTGCTGACAGTGCACTCTCTGGAGTCACTGCACTGCATCCCCAGTGCTGACAGTGCACTCTCTGGAGTCACTGCACTGCATCCCCAGTGCTGCCAGTGCACTCTCTGGACTCACTGCAGTGCATCCCCAGTGGTGCCAGTGCACTCTCTGGACTCACTGCACTTCATCCCCAGTGCTGCCAGTGCACTCTCTGGACTCACTGAACTGCATCCCCAGTGGTGCCAGTGCACTCTCTGCACTCACTGCACTACATCACCAGTGGTGCCAGTGCACTCTCTGGACTCACTGCACTGCATCCCCAGTGCTGACAGTGCACTCTCTGGAGTCACTGCACTGCATCCCCAGTGCTGCCAGTGCACTCTCTGGACTCACTGCAGTGCATCCCCAGTGGTGCCAGTGCACTCTCTGGACTCACTGCATTGCATCCCCAGTGGTGCCAGTGCACTCTCTGGACTCACTGCACTGCATCCCCAGTGCTGACAGTGCACTCTCTGGACTCACTGCACTTCATCCCCAGTGGTGCCAGTGCACTCTCTGGACTCACTGCATTGCATCCCCAGTGGTGCCAGTGCACTCTCTGGACTCACTGCACTGCATCCCCAGTGGTCCACTGCACTCTCTGGACTCACTGCACTGAATCACCATTGGTGCCAGGGCACTCTCCGGACTAACTGCAGTGCATCCGCAGTGGTGCCAGTGCACTCTTTCGAGTCACTGCAGTGCATCCCCAGTGGTGCCAGTGCACTCTCTGGACTCACTGCATTGCATCCCCAGTGGTGCCAGTGCACTCTCTGGAGTCACTGCACTGCATCCCCAGTGCTGACAGTGCACTCTCTGGAGTCACTGCACTGCATCCCCAGTGCTGCCAGTGCACTCTCTGGACTCACTGCAGTGCATCCCCAGTGGTGCCAGTGCACTCTCTGGACTCACTGCAGTGCATCCCCAGTGGTGCCAGTGCACTCTCTGGAGTCACTGCAGTGTATCCCCAGTGGTGCCAGTGCACTCTCTGGACTCACTGCACTGCATCCCCAGTGGTGCCAGTGCACTCTCTGCACTCACTGCACTGCATCCCCAGTGCTGACAGTGCACTCTCTGGACTCACTGCACTGCATCCCCAGTGCTTACAGTGCACTCTCTGGACTCACTGCACTGCATCCCCAGTGGTGCCAGTGCACTCTCTGGACTCACTGCAGTGCATCCCCAGTGGTGCCAGTGCACTCTCTGCACTCACTGCACTGCATCCCCAGTGTTCCCCGAGCACTCTCTGGACTCACTGCAGTGCATCCCCAGTGGTGCCAGTGCACTCTCTGGACTCACTGCAGTGCATCCCCAGTGGTGCCAGTGCACTCTCTGGACTCACTGCACTGCATCCCCAGTGGTGCCACTGCACTCTCTGGACTCACTGCACTGCATCACCATTGGTGCCAGGGCACTCTCCGGACTCACTGCAGTGCATCCGCAGTGGTGCCAGTGCACTCTTTCGAATCAGTGCACTGCATCCCCATTAGTTCCAGTGCGTTCTCTGGACTCATTGCAGTGCATCCCCAGTGGTGCCAGTGCACTCTCTGGACTCACTGCACTGCATCCCCAGTGCTGACAGTGCACTCTCTGGACTCACTGCAGTGCATCCCCAGTGCTGACAGTGCACTCTCTGGACTCACTGCACTGCATCCCCAGTGCTGACAGTGCACTCTCTGGACTCACTGCACTGCATCCCCAGTGGTGCCAGTGCACTCTCTGGACTCACTGCACTGCATCCCCAGTGGTGCCAGTGCACTCTCCGGACTCACTGCACTGCATCCCTAATGGTGCCAGTGCACTCTCTGGACTCACTGCAGTGCATCCCCAGTGGTTCCAGTGCACTCTCTGGACTCACTGCACTGCATCCCCAGTGGTGCCAGTGCACTCTCTGCACTCACTGCACTGCATCCCCGGTGTTCCCAGAGCACTCTCTGGACTCACCGAGGTGCATCCCCAGTGGTGCCAGTGCAGTCTCTGGACTCACTGCACTGCATCCCCAGTGGTGCCAGTGCACTCTCTGCACTCACTGCAGTGCAGCCCCTGAGGTGCCAGTGTACTCTCTGGACTCACTGCACTGCATCCCCAGTGGTGACAGTGCACTCTCTGGAATCACTGCAGTGCATCCCCGGTAGTGCCAGTGCACTCTCTGGACTCACTGCACTGCATCCCCAGTGGTGCCAGTGCACTCTCTGGACTCAGTGCAGTGCATCCCCAGTGGTGCCAGTGCACTCTCTGGACTCACTGCAGTGCATCCCCAGTGGTGCCAGTGCACTCTCTGGACTCACTGCACTGCATCCCCAGTGGTGCCACTGCACTCTCTGGACTCACTGCACTGCATCACCATTGGTGCCAGGGCACTCTCCGGACTCACTGCAGTGCATCCGCAGTGGTGCCAGTGCACTCTTTCGAATCAGTGCACTGCATCCCCATTAGTTCCAGTGCGTTCTCTGGACTCATTGCAGTGCATCCCCAGTGGTGCCAGTGCACTCTCTGGACTCACTGCACTGCATCCCCAGTGCTGACAGTGCACTCTCTGGACTCACTGCAGTGCATCCCCAGTGCTGACAGTGCACTCTCTGGACTCACTGCACTGCATCCCCAGTGCTGACAGTGCACTCTCTGGACTCACTGCACTGCATCCCCAGTGGTGCCAGTGCACTCTCTGGACTCACTGCACTGCATCCCCAGTGGTGCCAGTGCACTCTCCGGACTCACTGCACTGCATCCCTAATGGTGCCAGTGCACTCTCTGGACTCACTGCAGTGCATCCCCAGTGGTTCCAGTGCACTCTCTGGACTCACTGCACTGCATCCCCAGTGGTGCCAGTGCACTCTCTGCACTCACTGCACTGCATCCCCGGTGTTCCCAGAGCACTCTCTGGACTCACCGAGGTGCATCCCCAGTGGTGCCAGTGCAGTCTCTGGACTCACTGCACTGCATCCCCAGTGGTGCCAGTGCACTCTCTGCACTCACTGCAGTGCAGCCCCTGAGGTGCCAGTGTACTCTCTGGACTCACTGCACTGCATCCCCAGTGGTGACAGTGCACTCTCTGGAATCACTGCAGTGCATCCCCGGTAGTGCCAGTGCACTCTCTGGACTCACTGCACTGCATCCCCAGTGGTGCCAGTGCACTCTCTGGACTCAGTGCAGTGCATCCCCAGTGGTGCCAGTGCACTCTCTGGACTCACTGCACTGCTTCCCCAGTGGTGCCAGTGCACTCTCTGGACTCACTGC
The DNA here is from genome assembly GCF_964034855.1 of Anser brachyrhynchus. Taxonomy (NCBI): domain Eukaryota; kingdom Metazoa; phylum Chordata; class Aves; order Anseriformes; family Anatidae; genus Anser; species Anser brachyrhynchus. The sequence continues at coordinate 195,543 of NW_027663745.1, read as the reverse complement.
ACTGCATCCCCAGTGGTGCCAGTGCACTCTCTGGACTCACTGCAGTGCATCACCAGTGGTGCCAGTGCACTCTCTGGAGTCACTGCACTGCATCCCCAGTGGAGCCAGTGCACTCTCTGGACTCACTGCACTGCATTCCCAGTGGTGCCAGTGCACTCTTTGGACTCACTGCACTGCATCCCCAGTGGTGCCAGTGCACTCTCTGGACCCACTGCAGTGCATCCCCACCGGTGCCAGTGCACTCTCTGGACTCACTGCACTGCATCCCCAATGGTGCCAGTGCACTCTCTGTAGTCACTGCACTGCGTCCCCAGTGGTGCCAGTGCACTCTCTGGACTCACTGCAGTGTATCCCCTGTGGTGCCAGTGCACTCTGTGGACTCACTGCACTGCATCCCAGTGGTGCCAGTGCACTCTCTGGACTCAACTGCACTGCATCCCCAGTGCTGCCAGTGCACTCTCTGGACTCACTGCAGTGCATCCCCAGTGGTGCCAGTGCACTCTCTGGACTCACTGCACTTCATCCCCAGTGGTGCCAGTGCACTCTCTGGACTCACTGCACTGCATCCCCAGTGGTGTCACTGCACTCTCTGGACTCACTGCACTGCATCACCATTGGTGCCAGGGCACTCTCCGGACTCACTGCAGTGCATCCGCAGTGGTGCCAGTGCACTCTTTCGAGTCACTGCAGTGCATCCCCAGTGGTGCCAGTGCACTCTCTGGACTCACTGCACTGCATCCCCAGTGGTGCCAGTGCACTCTCTGGACTCACTGCAGTGCATCCCCAGTGGTGCCAGTGCACTCTCTGGACTCACTGCATTGCATCCCCAGTGGTGCCAGTGCACTCTCTGGACTCACTGCATTGCATTCCCAGTGGTGCCAGTGCACGCTCTGGACTCACTGCACTGCATCCCCAGTGGTGCCACTGCACTCTCTGGACTCACTGCACTGCATCACCATTGGTGCCAGTGCACTCTCCGGACTCACTGCAGTGCACCCGCAGTGGTGCCGGTGCACTCTTTTGAGTCACTGCAGTGCATCCCCAGTGGTGCCACTGCACTCTCTGGACTCACTGCAGTGCATCCCCAGTGGTGCCAGTGCACTCTCTGCCCTCACTGCAGTGCGTCCCCAGTGCTGACAGTGCACTCTCTGGACTCACTGCACTGCATCCCCAGTGCTGCCAGTGCACTCTCTGGACTCACTGTAGTGCATCCCCAGTGCTGCCAGTGCACTCTCTGGACTCACTGCAGTGCATCCCCAGTGGTGCCAGTGCACTCTCTGGACTCACTGCAGTGCATCCCCAGTGGTGCCAGTGCACTCTCTGGACTCACCGCACTGCATCCCCAGAGGTGCCAGTGCACTCTCTGGACTCACTGCACTTCATCCCCAGTGGTGCCAGTGCACTCTCTGGACTCACTGCATTGCATCCCCAGTGGTGCCAGTGCACTCTCTGGACTCACTGCACTGCATCCCCAGTGGTGCCACTGCACTCTCTGGACTCACTGCACTGCATCACCATTGGTGCCAGGGCACTCTCCGGACTCACTGCAGGTCATCCGCAGTGGTGCCAGTGCACTCTTTCGAGTCACTGCAGTGCATCCCCAGTGGTGCCAGTGCACTCTCTGGACTCACTGCACTGCATCCCCAGTGGTGCCAGTGCACTCTCTGCACTCACTGCACTGCATCCCCAGTGTTCCCCGAGCACTCTCTGGACTCACTGCAGTGCATCCCCAGTGGTGCCAGTGCACTCTCTGGACTCACTGTAGTGCATCCCCAGTGGTGCCTCTGCACTCTCTGGACTCACTGCACTGCATCACCATTGGTGCCAGGGCACTCTCCGGACTCACTGCAGTGCATCCGCAGTGGTGCCTGGGCACTCTTTCGATTCACTGCACTGCATCCCCATTAGTTCCAGTGCATTCTCTGGACTCATTGCAGTGCATCCCCAGTGGTGCCAGTGTACTCTCTGGACTCACTGCACTGCATCCCCAGTGCTGAAAGTGCACTCTCTGGACTCACTACACTGCATCCCCAGTGCTGACAGTGCACTCTCTGGACTCACTGCACTGCATCCCCAGTGCTGACAGTGCACTCTCTGGACTCACTGCAGTGCATCCCCAGTGGTGCCAGTGCACTCTCTGGACTCACTGCACTGCATCCCCAGTGGTGCCAGTGCACTCTCTGGACTCACGGCAGTGCATCCCCAGTGGTGCCAGTGCACTCTCTGGACTCACTGCACTGCATCCCTAATGGTGCCAGTGCACTCTCTGGACTCACTGCAGTGCATCCCCAGTGGTGCCAGTGCACTCTCTGGACTCACTGCACTACATCCCCAGTGGTGCCAGTGCACTCTCTGGACTCACTGCACTGCATCCCCAGTGGTGCCAGTGCATTCTCTGGACTCACTGCAGTGCATCCCCAGTAGTGCCAGTGCACTCTCTGCACTCACTGCACTGCATCCCCAGTGGTGCCTGTGCACTCTCTTGAGTCACTGCACTGCATCCCCAGTGGAGCCAGTGCACTCTATGGACTAACTGCACTGCATACCCAGTGGTGCAAGTGCACTCTCTGGAATCACTGCACTGCATCCCCAGTGGTGCCAGTGCACTCTCTGGACTCACTGCACTGCATCCCCAGTGGTTCCAGTGCACTCTCTGGATCACTGCACTGCATCACCATTGGTGCCAGGGCACTCTCCGGACTCACTGCAGTGCATCCCCAGTGGTGCCAGTGCACTCTTTCGAGTCACTGCACTGCATCCCCAGTGGTGCCAGTGCATTCTCTGGACTCACTGCAGTGCATCCCCATTGGTGCCAGTGCAGTCTCTGGAGTCACTGCAGTGCATCCCCAGTGGTGCCAGTGCACTCTCTGGACTTACTGCACTGCATCACCAGTGCTGACAGTGCACTCTCTGGACTCACTGCACTGCATCCCCAGTGGTGCCAGTGTACTCTCTGGACTCAGTGCACTGCTTCCCCAGTGGTGCCACTGCACTCTCTGGACTCACTGCACTGCATCAACAGTGGTGCCAGTGCACTCTCTGGACTCACTGCAGTGCATCCCCTTTTGTGCCAGTGCACTCTCTGGACTCACTGCACTGCATCCCCAGTGGTGCCAGTGCACTCTCTGGACTCACTGCACTTCATCCCCAGTGGTGCCAGTGCACTCTCTGGACTCACTGCACTGCATCCCCAGTGGTGCCAGTGCACTCTCTGGACTCACTGCACTGCATCACCATTGGTGCCAGGACACTCTCCGGACTCACTGCAGTGCATCCGCAGTGGTGCCAGTGCACTCTTTCGAGTCACTGCAGTGCATCCCCAGTGGTGCCAGTGCACTCTCTGGAGTCACTGCACTGCATCCCCAGTGGTGCCAGTGCACTCTCTGCACTCACTGCACTGCATCCCCAGTGTTCCCCGAGCACTCTCTGGACTCACTGCAGTGCATCCCCAGTGGTGCCAGTGCACTCTCTGGACTCACTGCAGTGCATCCCCAGTGGTGCCACTGCACTCTCTGGACTCACTGCACTGCATCACCATTGGTGCCAGGGCACTCTCTGGACTCACTGCAGTGCATCCGCAGTGGTGCCAGTGCACTCTTTCGATTCACTGCACTGCATCCCCATTAGTTCCAGTGCATTCTCTGGACTCATTGCAGTGCATCCCCAGTGGTGCCAGTGCACTCTCTGGACTCACTGCACTGCATCCCCAGTGGTGCCAGTGCACTCTCTGGACTCACTGCACTGCATCCCCAGTGCTGACAGTGCACTCTCTGGACTCACTGCAGTGCATCCCAAGTGCTGACAGTGCACTCTCTGGACTCACTGCAGTGCATCCCCAGTGGTGCCAGTGCACTCTCTGGACTCACTGCACTGCATCCCCAGTGGTGCCAGTGCACTCTCTGGACTCACGGCAGTGCATCCCCAGTGGTGCCAGTGCACTCTCTGGACTCACTGCACTGCATCCCTAATGGTGCCAGTGCACTCTCTGGACTCACTGCAGTGCATCCCCAGTGGTGCCAGTGCACTCTCTGGACTCACTGCACTGCATCCCCAGTGGTGCCAGTGCACTCTCTGGACTCACTGCACTGCATCCCCAGTGGTGCCAGTGCACTCTCTGCACTCACTGCACTGCATCCCCAGTGGTGCCTGTGCACTCTCTTGAGTCACTGCACTGCATCCCCAGTGGTGCCTGTGCACTCTCTTGAGTCACTGCACTGCATCCCCAGTGGAGCCAGTGCACTCTATGGACTAACTGCACTGCATACCCAGTGGTGCCAGTGCACTCTCTGGAATCACTGCACTGCATCCCCAGTGGTGCCAGTGCACTCTCTGGACTCACTGCACTGCATCCCCAGTGGTTCCAGTGCACTCTCTGGATCACTGCACTGCATCACCATTGGTGCCAGGGCACTCTCCGGACTCACTGCAGTGCATCCCCAGTGGTGCCAGTGCACTCTTTCGAGTCACTGCACTGCATCCCCAGTGGTGCCAGTGCATTCTCTGGACTCACTGCAGTGCATCCCCATTGGTGCCAGTGCAGTCTCTGGAGTCACTGCAGTGCATCCCCAGTGGTGCCAGTGCACTCTCTGGACTCACTGCACTGCATCACCAGTGCTCACAGTGCACTCTCTGGACTCACTGCACTGCATCCCAAGTGGTGCCAGTGTACTCTCTGGACTCACTGCAATGCATCCCCAGTGGTGCCAGTGCACTCTCTGGACTCACTGCACTGCATCCCCAGTGGTTCCAGTGCACTCTCTAGACTTGCCGGGGTGCATCCCCAGTGGTGACAGTGCACTCCCAGGACTTGCCGGGGTGCATCCCCAGTGTTGCCAGTGCACTCTCTGGACTCACTGCACTGCATCCCCTGTGGTGCCAGTGCACTCTCTGGACTCACTGCACTGCATCCCCAGTGGTGCCAGTGCACTCTCTGGACTCACTGCACTGCATCCCCAGTGGTGCCAGTGCACTCTCTGGACTCACTGCGCTGCATCCCCAGTGGTGCCAGTGCACTCTCTGGACTCACTGCGCTGCATCCCCAGCGGTGCCAGTGCACTCTCTGGACTCACTGCGCTGCATCCCCAGCGGTGCAAGTGCACTCTCTGGACTCACTGCACTGTATCCCCAGTGGTGCCAGTGCACTCTCTGGACTCACTGCAATGCATCTCCAGTGGTGCCAGTGCACTCTCTGGACTCACTGCACTGCATCCCCAGTGGTTCCAGTGCACTCTCTAGACTTGCCGGAGTGCATCCCCAGTGGTGACAGTGCACTCTCAGGACTTGCCGGGGTGCATCCCCAGTGTTGCCAGTGCACTCTCTGGACTCACTGCACTGCATCCCCAGTGGTTCTAGTGCACTCTCTGGACTCACTGCACTGCATCCCCTGTGGTGCCAGTGCACTCTCTGGACTCACTGCACTGCATCCCCAGTGGTGCCAGTGCACTCTCTGGACTCACTGCACTGCATCCCCAGTTTGCCAGTGCACTCTCTGGACTCACTGCCTTGCATCCCCAGTGGTGCCAGTGCACTCTCTGGACTCACTGCACTGCATCCCCAGTGGTTCCAGTGCACTCTCTGGACTCACTGCAGTGCATCCCCAGTGGGGCCACTGCACTCTTTGGACTCACTGCACTGCATCCCAAGTGGTGCCGGGGCACTCTCTGGACTCACTGCGCTGCATCCCCAGTGGTGCCAGGGCACTCTCTGGACTCACTGCACTGCATCCCCAGTGGTGCCAGTGCACTCTCTGGACTCACTGCACTGCATCCCCAGTGGGGCCAGTGCACTCTCTGGACTCACTGCACTGCATCCCAAGTGGTGACAGTGCAATCTCTGGACTCACCGCACTGCATCCCCAGTGGTGCCAGTGCACTCTCTGGACTCACCGGGGTGCATCCCCAGTGGTGCCAGTGCACTCTCTGGACTCACTGCACTGCATCCCCAGTGGTGCCAGTGCACTCTCTGGCCTCACCGCACTGCATCCCCAGTGGTGCCAGTGCAATCTCTGGACTCACTGCACTGCATCGCCAGTGGTGCCAGTGCACTCTCTGGACTCACTGCACTGCATCCCCAGTGGTGCCAGTGCACTCTCTGGACTCACTGCACTGCATCCCCAGTGGTGCCAGTGCACTCTCTGCACTCACTGCACTGCATCCCCAGTGGTGCCTGTGCACTCTCTTGAGTCACTGCACTGCATCCCCAGTGGTGCCTGTGCACTCTCTGGACTCACTGCACTGCATCCCCAGTGGTGCCAGTGCACTCTCTGGACTCACTGCACTTCATCCCCAGTGGTGCCAGTGCACTCTCTGGACTCACTGCACTGCATCCCCAGTGGTGCCAGTGCACTCTCTGGACTCACTGCACTGCATCCCCAGTGGTGCCAGGACACTCTCCGGACTCACTGCAGTGCATCCGCAGTGGTGCCAGTGCACTCTTTCGAGTCACTGCAGTGCATCCCCAGTGGTGCCAGTGCACTCTCTGGAGTCACTGCACTGCATCCCCAGTGGTGCCAGTGCACTCTCTGGACTCACTGCACTGCATCCCCAGTGGTGCCAGTGCCCTCTCTGGACTCACTGCAGTGCATCCCCAGTGGTGCCAGTGCACTCTCTGGACTCACTGCACTGCATCCCCAGTGGTGCCAGTGACCTCTCTGGACTCACTGCGCTGCATCCCCAGTGGTGCCAGTGCACTCCTGGACTCACTGCAGTGCATCCCCAGTGGTGCCAGTGCACTCTCTGGACTCACTGCACTGCATCCCCTGTGGTGCCAGTGCACTCTCTGGACTCACTGCGCTGCATCCCCAGTGGTGCCAGTCCACTCTCTGGACTTGCCGGGGTGCATCCCCAGTGGTGCCAGTGCACTCTCTGGACTCACTGCACTGCATCCCCAGTGGTGCCAGTGCACTCTCTGAACTCACTGCACTGCATCCCCAGTGGTGCCAGTGCACTCTCTGGACTCACTGCAGTGCATCCCCAGTGGTGCCAGTGCACTCTTTGGACTCACTGCACTGCATCCGCAGTGGTGCCACTGCACTCTCTGGACTCACTGCAGTGCATCCCCAGTGGTGCCGGGGCACTCTCTGGACTCACTGCACTGCATCCCCAGTGGTGCCAGTGCCCTCTGTGGACTCACTGCACTGCATCCCCAGTGGGGCCAGTGCACTCTCTGGACTCACTGCACTGCATCCCAAGTGGTGACAGTGCACTCTCTGGACTTGCCGGGGTGCATCCCCAGTGGTGCCAGTGCACTCTCTGGACTCACCGGGGTGCATCCCCAGTGGTGCCAGTGCACTCTCTGGACTCACTGCACTGCATCCCCAGTGGTGCCAGTGACCTCTCTGGACTCACTGCATTGCATCCCCAGTGGTGCCAGTGCAATCTCTGGCCTCACCGCACTGCATCCCCAGTGGTGCCAGTGCACTCTCTGGACTCACTGCACTGCATCCCCAGTGGTGCCAGTGCACTCTCTGGACTCACTGCGCTCCACCCCAGTGGTGCCAGTGCACTCTCTGGACTCACGGCACTGCATCCCCAGTGGTGCCAGTGCACTCTCTGGACTCACTGCAGTGCATCCCCACTGGTGCCAGTGCACTCTCTGGACTCACGGCACTGCATCCCCAGTGGTGCCAGTGCACTCTCTGGACTCACTGCACTGCACCCCCAGTGGTGCCAGTGCACTCTCTGGACTCACAGCACTGCATCCCCAGTGGTGCCAGTGCAGTCTCTGGACTCACTGCACTGCATCCCCAGTGGTGCCAGTGCACACTCTGGACTCACGGCACTGCATCCCCAGTGGTGCTAGTGCACTCTCCGGACCAACGGCACTGCATCCCCAGTGGTGCCATTGCACTCTCTGGACTCACTGCACTGCATCCCCAGTGGTGCCAGTGTACTCTCTGGACTCACTGCACTGCATCCCCAGTGGTGCCAAGGCACTCTGTGGACTCACTGCACTGCATTGCCATTGGTGCCAGTGCACTCTCTGGACTCATTGCAGTGCATCCCCAGTGGTGCCAGTGCACTCTCTGGACTCACGGCACTGCATCCCCAGTGGTGCCAGTGCACTCTGTATACTCACTGCACTGCATCCCCAGTGGTGCCAGTGCACTCTCTGGACTCACTGCACTGCATCCCCAGTGGTGCCAGGGCACTCTCTGCACTCACTGCACTGCATCCCCAGTGGTGCCAGTGCACTCTCTGGACTCACTGCACTGCATCCCCTGTGGTGCCAGTGCACTCTCTGGACTCACTGCACTGCATCCCCAGTGGTGCCAGTGCACTCTCTGGACTCACGGCAGTGCATCCCCAGTGGTGCCAGTGCACTCTCTGGACTCACTGCGCTGCATCCCCAGTGGTGCCAGTGCACTCTCTGGACTCACTGCGCTGCATCCCCAGTGGTGCCAGTGCACTCTCTGGACTCACTGCGCTGCATCCCCAGCGGTGCAAGTGCACTCTCTGGACTCACTGCACTGTATCCCCAGTGGTGCCAGTGCACTCTCTGGACTCACTGCAATGCATCCCCAGTGGTGCCAGTGCACTCTCTGGACTCACTGCACTGCATCCCCAGTGGTTCCAGTGCACTCTCTAGACTTGCCGGGGTGCATCCCCAGTGGTGACAGTGCACTCTCAGGACTTGCCGGGGTGCATCCCCAGTGTTGCCAGTGCACTCTCTGGACTCACTGCACTGCATCCCCAGTGGTTCCAGTGCACTCTCTGGACTCACTGCACTGCATCCCCTGTGGTGCCAGTGCACTCTCTGGACTCACTGCACTGCATCCCCAGTGGTGCCAGTGCACTCTCTGGAGTCACTGCCTTGCATCTCCAGTGGTGCCAGTGCACTCTCTGGACTCACTGCACTGCATCCCCAGTGGTTCCAGGACACTCTCTGGACTCACTGCAGTGCATCACCAGTGGGGCCACTGCACTCTTTGGACTCACTGCACTGCATCCCAAGTGGTGCCGGGGCACTCTCTGGACTCACTGCAGTGCATCCCCAGTGGTGCCGGGGCACTCTCTGGACTCACTGCACTGCATCCCCAGTGGTGCCAGTGCACTCTCTGGACTCACTGCACTGCATCCCCAGTGGGGCCAGTGCACTCTCTGGACTCACTGCAGTGCATCCCCAGTGGTGCCAGTGCACTCTCTGGAAGCACGGCAGTGCATCCCAAGTGGTGCCCGTGCACTCTCTGGACTCACGGCAGTGCATCCCCAGTGGTGCCAGTGCACTCTCTGGAAGCACGGCAGTGCATCCCCAGTGGTGCCAGTGCACTCTCTGGACTCACTGCGCTGCATCCCCAGCGGTGCAAGTGCACTCTCTGGACTCACTGCACTGTATCCCCAGCGGTGCAAGTGCACTCTCTGGACTCACTCCACTGCATCCCCAGTGGTTCCAGTGCACTCTCTGGATTCACTGCAATGCATCCCCAGTGGTGCCAGTGCACTCTCTGGACTCACTGCACTGCATCCCCAGTGGTGCCACTGCACTCTCTGGACTCACTGCAGTGCATCCCCAGTGGTGCCAGTGCACTCCTGGACTCACTGCAGTGCATCCCCAATGGTGCCAGTGCACTCTCTGGACTCACTGCACTGCATCCCCTGTGGTGCCAGTGCACTCTCTGGACTCACTGCACTGCATCCCCTGTGGTGACAGTGCACTCTCTAGACTTGCCGGGGTGCATCCCCAGTGGTGCCAGTGCACTCTCTGGACTCACTGCACTGCATCCCCAGTGGTGCCAGTGCACTCTCTGGAGTCACTGCCCTGCATCCCCAGTGGTGCCAGTGCACTCTCTGGACTCACTGCAGTGCATCCCCAGTGGTGTCAGTGCACTCTCTGGACTCACTGCACTGCATCCCCAGTGGTGCCAGTACACTCTCTGGACTCACTGCAGTGCATCCCCAGTGGTGCCAGTGCACTCTTTGGACTCACTGCACTGCATCCACAGTGGTGCCACTGCACTCTCTGGACTCACTGCAGTGCATCCCCAGTGGTGCCAGTGCACTCTCTGGACTCACTGCACTGCATCCCCAGTGGTGCCAGTGACCTCTCTGGACTCACTGCACAGCATTCCCAGTGGTGCCAGTGCACTCTCTGGACTCACTGCACTGCATCCCCAGTGGTGCCAGTGCCCTCTCTGGACTCACTGCAGTGCATCCGCAGTGGTGCCAGTGCACTCTCTGGACTCACTGCACTGCATCCCCTGTGGTGCCAGTGCACTCTCTGGACTCACTGCACTGCATCCCCAGTGGTGACAGTGCACTCTCTAGACTTGCCGGGGTGCATCCCCAGTGGTGCCAGTGCACTCTCTGGACTCACTGCACTGCATCCCCAGTGGTGCCAGTGCACTCTCTGAACTCACTGCACTGCATCCCCAGTGGTGCCAGTGCACTCTCTGGACTCACTGCAGTGCATCCCCAGTGGTGCCAGTGCACTCTTTGGACTCACTGCACTGCATCCGCAGTGGTGCCACTGCACTCTCTGGACTCACTGCAGTGCATCCCCAATGGTGCCGGGGCACTCTCTGGACTCACTGCACTGCATCCCCAGTGGTGCCAGTGCCCTCTGTGGACTCACTGCACTGCATCCCCAGTGGGGCCAGTGCACTCTCTGGACTCACTGCACTGCATCCCAAGTGGTGACAGTGCACTCTCTGGACTCACCGGGGTGCATCCCCAGTGGTGCCAGTGCACTCTCTGGACTCACTGCACTGCATCCCCAGTGGTGCCAGTGACCTCTCTGGACTCACTGCATTGCATCCCCAGTGGTGCCAGTGCAATCTCTGGCCTCACCGCACTGCATCCCCAGTGGTGCCAGTGCACTCTCTGAACTCACTGCACTGCATCCCCAGTGTTGCCAGTGCACTCTCTGGACTCACTGCAGTGCATCCCCAGTGGTGCCAGTGCACTCTTTGGACTCACTGCACTGCATCCGCAGTGGTGCCACTGCACTCTCTGGACTCACTGCAGTGCATCCCCAGTGGTGCCGGGGCACTCTCTGGACTCACTGCACTGCATCCCCAGTGGTGCCAGTGCCCTCTGTGGACTCACTGCACTGCATCCCCAGTGGGGCCAGTGCACTCTCTGGACTCACTGCACTGCATCCCAAGTGGTGACAGTGCACTCTCTGGACTTGCCGGGGTGCATCCCCAGTGGTGCCAGTGCACTCTCTGGACTCACCGGGGTGCATCCCCAGTGGTGCCAGTGCACTCTCTGGACTCACTGCACTGCATCCCCAGTGGTGCCAGTGACCTCTCTGGACTCACTGCATTGCATCCCCAGTGGTGCCAGTGCAATCTCTGGCCTCACCGCACTGCATCCCCAGTGGTGCCAGTGCACTCTCTGGACTCACTGCACTGCATCCCCAGTGGTGCCAGTGCACTCTCTGGACTCACTGCACTGCATCCCCAGTGGTGCCAGTACACTCTCTGCACTCACTGCACTGCATCCCCAGTGGTGCCAGTGCACTCTCTGAGCTCACTGCAGTGCATCCCCAGTGGTGCCAGTGCACTCTCTGGACTCACTGCACTGCATCCCCAGTGGTGCCAGTGCACTCTTTGTCTCACTGCACTGCATCCCCAGTGGTGCCAGTGCACTCTCTGGACTCACGGCACTGCATCCCCGGTGGTGCCAGTGCACTCTCTTGACTCACTGCGCTCCACCCCAGTGGTGCCAGTGCACTCTCTGGACTCACGGCACTGCATCCCCAGTGGTGCCAGTGCACTCTCTGGACTCACTGCAGTGCATCCCCACTGGTGCCAGTGCACTCTCTGGACTCACGGCACTGCATCCCCAGTGGTGCCAGTGCACTCTCTGGACTCACTGCACTGCACCCCCAGTGGTGCCAGTGCACTCTCTGGACTCACAGCACTGCATCCCCAGTGGTGCCAGTGCAGTCTCTGGACTCACTGCACTGCATCCCCAGTGGTGCCAGTGCACACTCTGGACTCACGGCACTGCATCCCCAGTGGTGCTAGTGCACTCTCCGGACCAACGGCACTGCATCCCCAGTGGTGCCATTGCACTCTCTGGACTCACTGCACTGCATCCCCTCTGGTGCCAGTGTACTCTCTGGACTCACTGCACTGCATCCCCAGTGGTGCCAAGGCACTCTGTGGACTCACTGCACTGCATTGCCATTGGTGCCAGTGCACTATCTGGACCCATTGCAGTGCATCCCCAGTGGTGCCAGTGCACTCTCTGGACTCACGGCACTGCATCCCCAGTGGTGCCAGTGCACTCTCTGGACTCACTGCACTGCATCCCCAGTGGTGCCAGTGCACTCTCTGGACTCACTGCACTGCATCCCCAGTGGTGCCAGGGCACTCTCTGCACTCACTGCACTGCATCCCCAGTGGTGCCAGTGCACTCTCTGGACTCACTGCACTGCATCCCCTGTGGTGCCAGTGCACTCTCTGGACTCACTGCACTGCATCCCCAGTGGTGCCAGTGCACTCTCTGGACTCACGGCAGTGCATCCCCAGTGGTGCCAGTGCACTCTCTGGACTCACTGCGCTGCATCCCCAGTGGTGCCAGTGCACTCTCTGGACTCACTGCGCTGCATCCCCAGCGGTGCCAGTGCACTCTCTGGACTCACTGCGCTGCATCCCCAGCGGTGCAAGTGCACTCTCTGGACTCACTGCACTGTATCCCCAGTGGTGCCAGTGCACTCTCTGGACTCACTGCAATGCATCCCCAGTGGTGCCAGTGCACTCTCTGGACTCACTGCACTGCATCCCCAGTGGTTCCAGTGCACTCTCTAGACTTGCCGGGGTGCATCCCCAGTGGTGACAGTGCACTCCCAGGACTTGCCGGGGTGCATCCCCAGTGTTGCCAGTGCACTCTCTGGACTCACTGCACTGCATCCCCTGTGGTGCCAGTGCACTCTCTGGACTCACTGCACTGCATCCCCAGTGGTGCCAGTGCACTCTCTGGACTCACTGCACTGCATCCCCAGTGGTGCCAGTGCACTCTCTGGACTCACTGCGCTGCATCCCCAGTGGTGCCAGTGCACTCTCTGGACTCACTGCGCTGCATCCCCAGCGGTGCCAGTGCACTCTCTGGACTCACTGCGCTGCATCCCCAGCGGTGCAAGTGCACTCTCTGGACTCACTGCACTGTATCCCCAGTGGTGCCAGTGCACTCTCTGGACTCACTGCAATGCATCTCCAGTGGTGCCAGTGCACTCTCTGGACTCACTGCACTGCATCCCCAGTGGTTCCAGTGCACTCTCTAGACTTGCCGGAGTGCATCCCCAGTGGTGACAGTGCACTCTCAGGACTTGCCGGGGTGCATCCCCAGTGTTGCCAGTGCACTCTCTGGACTCACTGCACTGCATCCCCAGTGGTTCTAGTGCACTCTCTGGACTCACTGCACTGCATCCCCTGTGGTGCCAGTGCACTCTCTGGACTCACTGCACTGCATCCCCAGTGGTGCCAGTGCACTCTCTGGACTCACTGCACTGCATCCCCAGTTTGCCAGTGCACTCTCTGGACTCACTGCCTTGCATCCCCAGTGGTGCCAGTGCACTCTCTGGACTCACTGCACTGCATCCCCAGTGGTTCCAGTGCACTCTCTGGACTCACTGCAGTGCATCCCCAGTGGGGCCACTGCACTCTTTGGACTCACTGCACTGCATCCCAAGTGGTGCCGGGGCACTCTCTGGACTCACTGCGCTGCATCCCCAGTGGTGCCAGGGCACTCTCTGGACTCACTGCACTGCATCCCCAGTGGTGCCAGTGCACTCTCTGGACTCACTGCACTGCATCCCCAGTGGGGCCAGTGCACTCTCTGGACTCACTGCACTGCATCCCAAGTGGTGACAGTGCAATCTCTGGACTCACCGCACTGCATCCCCAGTGGTGCCAGTGCACTCTCTGGACTCACCGGGGTGCATCCCCAGTGGTGCCAGTGCACTCTCTGGACTCACTGCACTGCATCCCCAGTGGTGCCAGTGCACTCTCTGGCCTCACCGCACTGCATCCCCAGTGGTGCCAGTGCAATCTCTGGACTCACTGCACTGCATCGCCAGTGGTGCCAGTGCACTCTCTGGACTCACTGCACTGCATCCCCAGTGGTGCCAGTGCACTCTCTGGACTCACTGCACTGCATCCCCAGTGGTGCCAGTACACTCTCTGGACTCACTGCACTGCATCCCCAGTGGTGCCACTACACTCTCTGATCTCACTGCAGTGCATCCCCAGTGGTGCCAGTGCACTCTCTGAGCTCACTGCAGTGCATCCCCAGTGGTGCCAGAGCACTCTCTGGACTCACTGCACTGCATCCCCAGTGGTGCCAGTGACCTCTCTGGACTCACTGCAGTGCATCCCCGGTGGTGCCAGTGCACTCTCTGGACTCACTGCGCTGCATCCCCTGAGGTGCCAGTGCACTCTCTGGACTCACGGCACTGCATCCCCAGTGGTGCCAGTGCACTCTCTGGACTCACGGCACTGCATCCCCAGTGGTGCCAGTTCACTCTCTGGACTCACCGGGGTGCACCCCCAGTGGTGCCAGTGCACTCTCTGGACTCACTGCACTGCATCCCCAGTGGTGCCAGTGCACACTCTGGACTCACGGCACTGCATCCCAAGTGGTGCTAGTGCACTCTCCGGACCATTGGCACTGCATCCCCAGTGGTGCCATTGCACTCTCTGGACTCACTGCACTGCATCCCCAGTGGTGCCAGTGTACTCTCTGGACTCACTGCACTGCATCCCCAGTGGTGCCAAGGCACTCTGTGGACTCACTGCACTGCATTGCCATTGGTGCCAGTGCACTCTCTGGACTCACTGCACTGCATCCCCTGTGGTGCCAGTGCACTCTCTGGACTCACTGCACTGCATCCCCAGTGGTGACAGTGCACTCTCTAGACTTGCCGGGGTGCATCCCCAGTGGTGCCAGTGCACTCTCTGGACTCACTGCACTGCATCCCCAGTGGTGCCAGTGCACTCTCTGGACTCACTGCTCTGCATCCCCAGTGGTGCCAGTGCACTCTCTGGACTCACTGCAGTGCATCCCCAGTGGTGTCAGTGCACTCTCTGGACTCACTGCACTGCATCCCCAGTGGTGCCAGTACACTCTCTGGACTCACTGCAGTGCATCCCCAGTGGTGCCAGTGCACTCTTTGGACTCACTGCACTGCATCCACAGTGGTGCCACTGCACTCTCTGGACTCACTGCAGTGCATCCCCAGTGGTGCCAGGGCACTCTCTGCACTCACTGCACTGCATCCCCAGTGGTGCCAGTGACCTCTCTGGACTCAGTGCACAGCATTCCCAGTGGTGCCAGTGCACTCTCTGGACTCACTGCACTGCATCCCCAGTGGTGCCAGTGCCCTCTCTGGACTCACTGCAGTGCATCCCCAGTGGTGCCAGTGCACTCTCTGGACTCACTGCACTGCATCCCCAGTGGTGCCAGTGACCTCTCTGTACTCACTGCGCTGCATCCCCAGTGGTGCCAGTGTACTCTCTGGACTCACTGCACTGCATCCCCAGTGGTGCCAAGGCACTCTGTGGACTCACTGCACTGCATTGCCATTGGTGCCAGTGCACTCTCTGGACTCATTGCAGTGCATCCCCAGTGGTGCCAGTGCACTCTCTGGACTCACGGCACTGCATCCCCAGTGGTGCCAGTGCACTCTCTGCACTCACTGCACTGCATCCCCAGTGGTGCCAGGGCACTCTCTGCACTCACTGCACTACATCCCCAGTGGTGCCAGTGACCTCTCTGGACTCAGTGCACAGCATTCCCAGTGGTGCCAGTGCACTCTCTGGACTCACTGCACTGCATTCCCAGTGGTGCCAGTGCACTCTCTGGACTCACTGCACTGCATCCCCAGTGGTGCCAGTGCACTCTCTGGACTCACTGCACTGCATCCCCAGTGGTGCCAGTGACCTCTCTGGACTCACTGCGCTGCATCCCCAGTGGTGCCAGTGCACTCTCTGGACTCACTGCACTGTATCCCCAGTGGTACAAGTGCTCTCTCTGGACTCACTGCACTGCATCCCCAGTGGTGCCAGTGCACTCTCTGGACTCACTGCAGTGCATCCCCAGTGGTGCCAGTGCACTCTCTGGAAGCACGGCAGTGCATCCCCAGTGGTGCCCGTGCACTCTCTGGACTCACGGCAGTGCATCCCCAGTGGTGCCAGTGACCTCTCTGGACTCACTGCGCTGCATCGCCAGTGGTGCCAGTGCACTCTCTGGACTCACTGCGCTGCATCCCCAGCGGTGCAAGTGCACTCTCTGGACTCACTGCACTGTATCCCCAGCGGTGCCAGTGCACTCTCTGGACTCACTGCACTGCATCCCCAGTGGTTCCAGTGCACTCTCTGGATTCACTGCACTGCATCCCCAGTGGTGCCAGTGCACTCTCTGGACTCACTGCACTGCATCCCCAGTGGTGCCAGTGCACTCTCTGGACTCACTGCAGTGCATCCCCAGTGGTGCCAGTGCACTCCTGGACTCACTGCACTGCATCCCCAGTGGTGCCAGTGCACTCTCTGGACTCACTGCACTGCATCCCCTGTGGTGCCAGTGCACTCTCTGGACTCACTGCACTGCATCCCCAGTGGTGACAGTGCACTCTCTAGACTTGCCGGGGTGCATCCCCAGTGGTGCCAGTGCACTCTCTGGACTCACTGCACTGCATACCCAGTGGTGCCAGTGCACTCTCTGGAGTCACTGCTCTGCATCCCCAGTGGTGCCAGTGCACTCTCTGGACTCACTGCAGTGCATCCCCAGTGGTGTCAGTGCACTCTCTGGACTCACTGCACTGCATCCCCAGTGGTGCCAGTACACTCTCTGGACTCACTGCAGTGCATCCCCAGTGGTGCCAGTGCACTCTTTGGACTCACTGCACTGCATCCACAGTGGTGCCACTGCACTCTCTGGACTCACTGCAGTGCATCCCCAGTGGTGCCAGGGCACTCTCTGCACTCACTGCACTGCATCCCCAGTGGTGCCAGTGACCTCTCTGGACTCAGTGCACAGCATTCCCAGTGGTGCCAGTGCACTCTCTGGACTCACTGCACTGCATCCCCAGTGGTGCCAGTGCCCTCTCTGGACTCACTGCAGTGCATCCCCAGTGGTGCCAGTGCACTCTCTGGACTCACTGCACTGCATCCCCAGTGGTGCCAGTGACCTCTCTGGACTCACTGCGCTGCATCCCCAGTGGTGCCAGTGCACTCTCTGGACTCACTGCACTGTATCCCCAGTGGTACAAGTGCTCTCTCTGGACTCACTGCACTGCATCCCCAGTGGTGCCAGTGCACTCTCTGGACTCACTGCAGTGCATCCCCAGTGGTGCCAGTGCACTCTCTGGAAGCACGGCAGTGCATCCCCAGTGGTGCCCGTGCACTCTCTGGACTCACGGCAGTGCATCCCCAGTGGTGCCAGTGCACTCTCTGGAAGCACGGCAGTGCATCCCCAGTGGTGCCAGTGCACTCTCTGGACTCACTGCGCTGCATCCCCAGTGGTGCCAGTGCACTCTCTGGACTCACTGCACTGTATTCCCAGCGGTGCAAGTGCACTCTCGGGACTCACTGCACTGCATCCCCAGTGGTTCCAGTGCACTCTCTGGATTCACTGCAATGCATCCCCAGTGGTGCCAGTGCACTCTCTGGACTCACTGCACTGCATCCCCAGTGGTGCCAGTGCACTCCTGGACTCACTGCAGTGCATCCCCAGTGGTGCCAGTGCACTCTCTGGACTCACTGCACTGCATCCCCTGTGGTGCCAGTGCACTCTCTGGACTCACTGCACTGCATCCCCAGTGGTGCCAGTGCACTCTCTGGACTCACTGCACTGCATCCCCAGTGGTGCCAGTGCACTCTCTGGACTCACTGCAGTGCATCCCCAGTGGTGCCAGTGCACTCTTTGGACTCACTGCACTGCATCCGCAGTGGTGCCACTGCACTCTCTGGACTCACTGCAGTGCATCCCCAGTGGTGCCGGGGCACTCTCTGGACTCACTGCACTGCATCCCCAGTGGTGCCAGTGCCCTCTGTGGACTCACTGCACTGCATCCCCAGTGGGGCCAGTGCACTCTCTGGACTCACTGCACTGCATCCCAAGTGGTGACAGTGCACTCTCTAGACTTGCCGGGGTGCATCCCCAGTGGTGCCAGTGCACTCTCTGGACTCACCGGGGTGCATCCCCAGTGGTGCCAGTGCACTCTCTGGACTCACTGCACTGCATCCCCAGTGGTGCCAGTGCACTCTCTGGACTCACTGCACTGCATCCCCAGTGGTGCCAGTGCAATCTCTGGCCTCACCGTACTGCATCCCCAGTGGTGCCAGTGCACTCTCTGGACTCACTGCACTGCATCCCCAGTGGTGCCAGTGCACTCTCTGGACTCACTGCACTGCATCCCCAGTGGTGCCAGTGCACTCTCTGGACTCACTGCACTGCATCCCCAGTGGTGCCAGTACACTCTCTGGACTCACTGCACTGCATCCCCAGTGGTGCCAGTGCATTCTCTGAGCTCACTGCAGTGCATCCCCAGTGGTGCCAGTGCAATCTCTGGACTCACTGCACTGCATCCCCAGTGGTGCCAGTGCACTCTTTGTCTCACTGCACTGCATCCCCAGTGGTGCCACTGCACTCTCTGGACTCACGGCACTGCATCCCCGGTGGTGCCAGTGCACTCTCTGGACTCACTGCGCTGCATCCCCAGTGGTGCCATTGCACTCTCTGGACTCACTGCACTGCATCCCCAGTGGTGCCAGTGCACTCTCTGAGCTCACTGCAGTGCATCCCCAGTGCTGACAGTGCACTCTCTGGACTCACTGCACTGCATCCCCAGTGGTGCCAGTGCACTCTGTGGACTCACTGCACTGCATCCCCAGTGGTGCCAGTGCACTCTCTGGACTCACTGCACTGCATCCCCGGTGGTGCCAGTGCACTCTCTGGACTCACGGCACTGCATCCCCAGTGGTGCTAGTGCACTCTCCGGACCAACAGCACTGCATCCCCAGTGGTGCCATTGCACTCTCTGGACTCACTGCACTGCATCCCCAGTGGTGCTAGTGCACTCTCCGGACCAACGGCACTGCATCCCCAGTGGTGCCATTGCACTCTCTGGACTCACTGCACTGCATCCCCAGTGGTGCCAGTGTACTCTCTGGACTCACTGCACTGCATCCCCAGTGGTGCCAAGGCACTCTGTGGACTCACTGCACTGCATTGCCATTGGTGCCAGTGCACTCTCTGGACTCATTGCAGTGCATCCCCAGTGGTGCCAGTGCACTCTCTGGACTCACGGCACTGCATCCCCAGTGGTGCCAGTGCACTCTCTGGACTCACTGCACTGCATCCCCAGTGGTGCCAGGGCACTCTCTGCACTCACTGCACTGCATCCCCAGTGGTGCCAGTGACCTCTCTGGACTCAGTGCACAGCATTCCCAGTGGTGCCAGTGCACTCTCTGGACTCACCGGGGTGCATCCCCAGTGGTGCCAGTGCCCTCTCTGGACTCACTGCAGTGCATCCCCAGTGGTGCCAGTGCACTCTCTGGACTCACTGCGCTGCATCCCCAGAGGTGCCAGTGCACTCTCTGGACTCACTGCACTGTATCCCCAGTGGTACAAGTGCTCTCTCTGGACTCACTGCACTGCATCCCCAGAGGTGCCAGTGCACTCTCTGGACTCACTGCACTGCATCCCCAGTGGTGCCAGTGCACTCTCTGGACTCACTGCAGTGCATCCCCAGTGGTGCCAGTGCACTCTCTGGAAGCACGGCAGTGCATCCCCAGTGGTGCCCGTGCACTCTCTGGACTCACGGCAGTGCATCCCCAGTGGTGCCAGTGCACTCTCTGGACTCACTGCGCTGCTTCCCCAGTGGTGCCAGTGCACTCTCTGGACTCACTGCGCTGCATCTCCAGCTAGTGCCAGTGCACTCTCTGGACTCACTGCAGTGCATCCCCAGTGGTGCCAGTGAACTCTCTGGACTCACTGCAGTTCAACCCCAGTGGTGCCAGTGCACTCTCTGGACTCACTGCACTGCATCCCCAGTGGTGCCAGTGCACTCTCTGGACTCACTGCAGTGCATCCCCAGTGGTGCCAGTGCACTCTCTGGAAGCACGGCAGTGCATCCCCAGTGGTGCCCGTGCACTCTCTGGACTCACGGCAGTGCATCCCCAGTGGTGCCAGTGCACTCTCTGGACTCACTGCGCTGCTTCCCCAGTGGTGCCAGTGCACTCTCTGGACTCACTGCACTGCATCTCCAGCTAGTGCCAGTGCACTCTCTGGACTCACTGCAGTGCATCCCCAGTGGTGCCAGTGAACTCTCTGGACTCACTGCAGTTCAACCCCAGTGGTGCCAGTGCACTCTCTGGACTCACTGCACTGCATCCCCAGTGGTGCCAGTGCACTCTCTGGACTCACTGCACTGCACCCCCAGTGGTGCCAGTGCCCTGTCTGGACTCACTGCACTGCATCCCCAGTGGTGCCCGTGCACTCTCCGGACTCACTGCACTGCATCCCCAAGGGTGCCCGTGCACTCTCTGGACTCACTGCAGTGCATCCCCAGTGGTGCCAGTGCACTCTCTGGACTCACTGCACTGCATCCCCAATGGTGCCAGTGCACTCTCTGGACTTACTGCAGTGCATCCCCAGTGGTGCCAGTGCACTCTCTGGACTCACTGCACTGCATCCCCAGTGGTGCCAGTGCACTCTCTGGACTCACTGCAGTGCATCCCCAGTGGTGCCAGTGCACTCTCTGGAAGCACGGCAGTGCATCCCCAGTGGTGCCAGTGCACTCTCTGGACTCACGGCAGTCTATCTCCAGTGGTGCCAGTGCACTCTCTGGACTCACTGCGCTGCATCCCCAGTGGTGCCAGTGCATTCTGTGGACTCACTGCAGTGCATCACCAGTGGTGCCAGTGCACTCTCTGGACTCACTGCAGTGCATCCCCAGTGGTGCCAGTGCACTCTCTGGACTCACTGCACTGCATTCCCAGTGGTGCCAGTGCACTCTCTGGACTCACTGCAGCGCATCCCCAGTGGTGCAAGTGCACTCTCTGGACTCACTGCAGCACATCCCCAGTGGTGCCAGTGCACTCTCTGGACTCACTGCAGCGCATCCCAAGTGGTGCCAGTGCATTCTCTGGACTCATTGCAGTTCATCCCCAGTGGTGCCAGTGCACTCTCTGGACTCACTGCAGTGCATCCCCAGTGGTGCCACTGCACTCTCTGGACTCACGGCAGTGCATCCCCAGTGGTGCCAGTGCACTCTCTGGACTCACGGCAGTCCATCCCCAGTGCTGCCAGTGCACTCTCTGGACTCACTGCGCTGCATCCCCAGTGGTGCCAGTGCACTCTCTGGACTCACTGCGCTGCATCCCCAGTGGTGCCAGTCCACTCTCTGGACTCACTGCACTGCATCACCAGTGGTGACAGTGCATTCTCTGGACTCACTGCAGTGCATCCCCAGTGGTGCCAGTGCACTCTCTGGACTCACTGCGCTGCATCGCCAGTGGTGCCAGTGCCCTCTCTGGACTCACTGCACTGCATCCCCAGTGGTGCCAGTGCACTCTCTGGACTCACTGCAGTGCATCCCCAGTGGTGCCAGTGCACTCTCTGGAGTCACTGCACTGCATTCCCAGTGGTGCCAGTGCACTCTCTGGACTCACTGCAGCGCATCCCCAGTGGTGCAAGTGCACTCTCTGGACTCACTGCAGCACATCCCCAGTGGTGCCAGTGCACTCTCTGGACTCACTGCAGCGCATCCCAAGTGGTGCCAGTGCATTCTCTGGACTCACTGCAGTGCATCCCCAGTGGTGACAGTGCACTCTCTGGACTCACTGCACTGCATCCCCAGTGGTGCCAGTGCACTCTCTGGACTCACTGCACTGCATCCCCAGTGGTGCCAGTGCACTCTCTGGACTCACTGCACTGCATCCCCAGTGGTGCCAGTGCACTCTCTGGACTCACTGCACTGCATCCCCAGTGGTGCCAGTGCACTCTCTGGACTTACGGCACTGCACCCCCAGTGGTGCCAGTGCACTCTCTGGACTCACTGCGCTGCATCCCCAGTGGTGCCAGTGCACTCTGTGTACTCACTGCACTGCATCCCCAGTGGTGCCAGTGCACTCTCTTGAGTCACTGCAGTGCATCCCCAGTGGTGCCAGTGAACTCTCTGGACTCACTGCACTGCATCCCCAAAGGTGCCAGGGCACTCTCTGGACACACTGCACTGCATCCCCAGTGGTGCCAGTGCACTCTCTGCACTTACTGCAGTGCATCACCAGTGGTGCCAGTGCACTCTCTGGACTCACTGCACTGCATCCCCAGTGGTGCCAGTGCACTCTCTGGACTCACGGCAGTGCATCCCCAGTGGTGCCAGTGCACTCTCTGGAAGCACGGCAGTGCATCACCAGTGGTGCCAGTGCACTCTCTGGACTCACTGCGCTGCATCCCCAGTGGTGCCAGTGCACTCTCTGGACTCACTGCACTGTATCCCCAGTGGTGCAAGTGCACTCTCTGGACTCACTGCACTGCCTCCCCAGTGGTGCCAGTGCACTCTCTGGACTCACTGCACTGCATCCCCAGTGGTGCCAGTGCACACTCTGGACTCACTGCAGTGCATCCCCAGTGGTGCCAGTGCACTCTCTGGACTCACTGCAGTGCATCCCCAGTGGTGCCAGTGCACTCTCTGGACTCACTGCACTGCATCCCCTGTGGTGCCAGTGCACTCTCTGCACTCACTGCACTGCATCCCCAGTGGTGACAGTGCACTCTCTAGACTTGCCGGGGTGCATCCCCAGTGGTGCCAGTGCACTCTCCGGACTCACTGCACTGCATCCCCAGTGGTGTCAGTGCACTCTCTGGACTCACTGCACTGCATCCCCTGTGGTGCCAGTACACTCTCTGGACTCACTGCAGTGCATCCCCAGTGGTGCCAGTGCACTCTTTGAACTCACTGCACTTCATCCGCAGTGGTGCCACTGCACTCTCTGGACTCACTGCAGTGCATCCCCAGTGGTGCCGGGGCACTCTCTGGACTCACTGCACTGCATCCCCAGTGGTGCCACTGCCCTCTGTGGACTCACTGCACTGCATCCCCAGTGGGGCCAGTGCACTCTCTGGACTCACTGCACTGCATTCCCCAGTGGTGCCAGTGACCTCTCTGGACTCACTGCACTGCATCCCCAGTGGTGCCAGTGCAATCTCTGGACTTGCCGGGGTGCATCCCCAGTGGTGCCAGTGCACTCTCTGGACTCACTGCACTGCATCACCAGTGGTGACAGTGCACTCTCTGGACTCACTGCACTGCATCCCCAGTGGTGCCAGTGACCTCTCTGGACTCACTGCACTGCATCCCCAGTGGTGCCAGTGCACTCTCTGGACTCACTGCACTGCATCCCCAGTGGTGCCAGTGCACTCTCTGGAGTCACTGCACTGCATCCCCAGTGGTGCCAGTGCACTCTCTGGACTCACTGCACTGCATCCCCAGTGGTGCCAGTGCACTCTCTGGACTCACTGCACTGCATCCCCAGTGGTGCCAGTACACTCTCTGGACTCACTGCACTGCATCCCCAGTGGTGCCAGTGCACTCTCTGAGCTCACTGCAGTGCATCCCCAGTGGTGCCAGTGCACTCTCTGGACTCACTGCAGTGCATCCCCAGTGGTGCCAGTGCACTCTTTGGACTCACTGCACTGCATCCCCAGTTGTGCCACTGCACTCTCTGGACTCACGGCACTGCATCCCCGGTGGTGCCAGTGCACTCTCTGGACTCACTGCGCTGCATCCCCAGTGGTGCCAGTGCACTCTCTGGACTCACGGCACTGCATCCCCAGTGGTGCCAGTGCACTCTCTGGACTCACTGCACTGCATCCCCAGTGGTGCCTGTGCACTCTCTGCACTCACTGCACTGCATCCCCAGTGGTTCCAGTGCACTCTCTGGACTCACGGCACTGCATCCCCAGTGGTGCCAAGGCACTCTGTGGACTCACTGCACTGCATTGCCATTGGTGCCAGTGCACTCTCTGGACTCATTGCAGTGCATCCAAAGTGGTACCAGTGCACTCTCTGGACTCACTGCACTGCATCCCCAGTGGTGCCAGGGCACTCTCTGCACTCACTGCACTGCACCCCCAGTGGTGCCAGTGACCTCTCTGGACTCAGTGCACAGCATTCCCAGTGGTGCCAGTGCACTCTCTGGACTCACCGGGGTGCATCCCCAGTGGTGCCAGTGCCCTCTCTGGACTCACTGCAGTGCATCCCCAGTGGTGCCAGTGCACTCTCTGGACTCACTGCACTGCATCCCCAGTGGTGCAAGTGCACTCTCTGGACTCACTGCGCTGCATCCCCAGTGGTACAAGTGCTCTCTCTGGACTCACTGCAGCGCATCCCAAGTGGTGCCAGTGCATTCTCTGGACTCATTGCAGTTCATCCCCAGTGGTGCCAGTGCACTCTCTGGACTCACTGCAGTGCATCCCCAGTGGTGCCACTGCACTCTCTGGACTCACGGCAGTGCATCACCAGTGGTACCAGTGCACTCTCTGGACTCACGGCAGTCCATCCCCAGTGCTGCCAGTGCACTCTCTGGACTCACTGCGCTGCATCCCCAGTGGTGCCAGTGCACTCTCTGGACTCACTGCGCTGCATCGCCAGTGGTGCCAGTGCCCTCTCTGGACTCACTGCACTGCATACCCAGTGGTGCCAGTGCACTCTCTGGACTCACTGCAGCGCATCTCCAGTGGTGCAAGTGCACTCTCTGGACTCACTGCAGCACATCCCCAGTGGTGCCAGTGCACTCTCTGGACTCACTGCAGCGCAACCCAAGTGGTGCCAGTGCATTCTCTGGACTCACTGCAGTGCATCCCCAGTGGTGCCAGTGCACTCTCTGGACTCACTGCACTGCATCCCCAGTGGTGCCAGTGCACTCTCTGGACTCACTGCGCTGCATCCCCAGTGGTGCCAGTGCACTCTCTGGTCTCACGGCAATGCACCCCCAGTGGTGCCAGTGCACTCTCTGGACTCACTGCGCTGCATCCCCAGTGGCGCCAGTGCACTCTGTGTACTCACTGCACTGCATCCCCAGTGGTGCCAGTGCACTCTCTTGAGTCACTGCAGTGCATCCCCAGTGGTGCCAGTGCACTCTCTGGACTCACTGCATTGCATCCCCAATCGTACCAGTGCACTCTCTGGTCCCAGTGCACTGCATCCCCAGTGGTGCCAGTGCAATCTCTGGTCTCACTACAGTGTATCCCCAGTGGTGCCAGTGCACTCTCTGGACTCACTGCACTCCATCCCCAAATGTGCCAGGGCACTCTCTGGACACACTGCACTGCATCCCCAGTGGTGCCAGTGCACTCTCTGGACTCACGGCACTGCATCCCCAGTGGTGCCTTTGCACTCTATGGACTCACGGCAGTGCATCCCCAGTGGTGCCAGTGCACTCTCTGGAAGCACGGCAGTGCATCACCAGTGGTGCCAGTGCACTCTCTGGACTCACTGCGCTGCATCCCCAGTGGTGCCAGTGCACTCTATGGACTCACTGCACTGTATCCCCAGTGGTGCAAGTGCACTCTCTGGACTCACTGCACTGCCTCCCCAGTGGTGTCAGTGCACTCTCTGGACTCACTGCACTGCATCCCCAGTGGTGCCAGTGCACTCTCTGGACTCACTGCAGTGCATCCCCAGTGGTGCCAGTGCACTCCTGGACTCACTGCAGTGCATCCCCAGTGGTGCCAGTGCACTCTCTGGACTCACTGCACTGCATCCCCAGTGGTGCCAGTGCACTCTCTGGACTCACTGCACTGCATCCCCAGTGGTGCCAGTGCACTCTCTGGACTCACTGCACTGCATCCCCAGTGGTGCCAGTACACTCTCTGGACTCACTGCACTGCATCCCCAGTGGTGCCACTACACTCTCTGATCTCACTGCAGTGCATCCCCAGTGGTGCCAGTGCACTCTCTGAGCTCACTGCAGTGCATCCCCAGTGGTGCCAGAGCACTCTCTGGACTCACTGCACTGCATCCCCAGTGGTGCCAGTGACCTCTCTGGACTCACTGCAGTGCATCCCCGGTGGTGCCAGTGCACTCTCTGGACTCACTGCGCTGCATCCCCTGAGGTGCCAGTGCACTCTCTGGACTCACGGCACTGCATCCCCAGTGGTGCCAGTGCACTCTCTGGACTCACGGCACTGCATCCCCAGTGGTGCCAGTTCACTCTCTGGACTCACCGGGGTGCACCCCCAGTGGTGCCAGTGCACTCTCTGGACTCACTGCACTGCATCCCCAGTGGTGCCAGTGCACACTCTGGACTCACGGCACTGCATCCCAAGTGGTGCTAGTGCACTCTCCGGACCATTGGCACTGCATCCCCAGTGGTGCCATTGCACTCTCTGGACTCACTGCACTGCATCCCCAGTGGTGCCAGTGTACTCTCTGGACTCACTGCACTGCATCCCCAGTGGTGCCAAGGCACTCTGTGGACTCACTGCACTGCATTGCCATTGGTGCCAGTGCACTCTCTGGACTCACTGCACTGCATCCCCTGTGGTGCCAGTGCACTCTCTGGACTCACTGCACTGCATCCCCAGTGGTGACAGTGCACTCTCTAGACTTGCCGGGGTGCATCCCCAGTGGTGCCAGTGCACTCTCTGGACTCACTGCACTGCATCCCCAGTGGTGCCAGTGCACTCTCTGGACTCACTGCTCTGCATCCCCAGTGGTGCCAGTGCACTCTCTGGACTCACTGCAGTGCATCCCCAGTGGTGTCAGTGCACTCTCTGGACTCACTGCACTGCATCCCCAGTGGTGCCAGTACACTCTCTGGACTCACTGCAGTGCATCCCCAGTGGTGCCAGTGCACTCTTTGGACTCACTGCACTGCATCCACAGTGGTGCCACTGCACTCTCTGGACTCACTGCAGTGCATCCCCAGTGGTGCCAGGGCACTCTCTGCACTCACTGCACTGCATCCCCAGTGGTGCCAGTGTACTCTCTGGACTCACTGCACTGCATCCCCAGTGGTGCCAAGGCACTCTGTGGACTCACTGCACTGCATTGCCATTGGTGCCAGTGCACTCTCTGGACTCACTGCACTGCATCCCCTGTGGTGCCAGTGCACTCTCTGGACTCACTGCACTGCATCCCCAGTGGTGACAGTGCACTCTCTAGACTTGCCGGGGTGCATCCCCAGTGGTGCCAGTGCACTCTCTGGACTCACTGCACTGCATCCCCAGTGGTGCCAGTGCACTCTCTGGACTCACTGCTCTGCATCCCCAGTGGTGCCAGTGCACTCTCTGGACTCACTGCAGTGCATCCCCAGTGGTGTCAGTGCACTCTCTGGACTCACTGCACTGCATCCCCAGTGGTGCCAGTACACTCTCTGGACTCACTGCAGTGCATCCCCAGTGGTGCCAGTGCACTCTTTGGACTCACTGCACTGCATCCACAGTGGTGCCACTGCACTCTCTGGACTCACTGCAGTGCATCCCCAGTGGTGCCAGGGCACTCTCTGCACTCACTGCACTGCATCCCCAGTGGTGCCAGTGACCTCTCTGGACTCAGTGCACAGCATTCCCAGTGGTGCCAGTGCACTCTCTGGACTCACTGCACTGCATCCCCAGTGGTGCCAGTGCCCTCTCTGGACTCACTGCAGTGCATCCCCAGTGGTGCCAGTGCACTCTCTGGACTCACTGCACTGCATCCCCAGTGGTGCCAGTGCACTCTCTGGACTCACTGCGCTGCATCCCCAGTGGTGCCAGTGTACTCTCTGGACTCACTGCACTGCATCCCCAGTGGTGCCAAGGCACTCTGTGGACTCACTGCACTGCATTGCCATTGGTGCCAGTGCACTCTCTGGACTCATTGCAGTGCATCCCCAGTGGTGCCAGTGCACTCTCTGGACTCACGGCACTGCATCCCCAGTGGTGCCAGTGCACTCTCTGCACTCACTGCACTGCATCCCCAGTGGTGCCAGGGCACTCTCTGCACTCACTGCACTACATCCCCAGTGGTGCCAGTGACCTCTCTGGACTCAGTGCACAGCATTCCCAGTGGTGCCAGTGCACTCTCTGGACTCACTGCACTGCATTCCCAGTGGTGCCAGTGCACTCTCTGGACTCACTGCACTGCATCCCCAGTGGTGCCAGTGCACTCTCTGGACTCACTGCACTGCATCCCCAGTGGTGCCAGTGACCTCTCTGGACTCACTGCGCTGCATCCCCAGTGGTGCCAGTGCACTCTCTGGACTCACTGCACTGTATCCCCAGTGGTACAAGTGCTCTCTCTGGACTCACTGCACTGCATCCCCAGTGGTGCCAGTGCACTCTCTGGACTCACTGCAGTGCATCCCCAGTGGTGCCAGTGCACTCTCTGGAAGCACGGCAGTGCATCCCCAGTGGTGCCCGTGCACTCTCTGGACTCACGGCAGTGCATCCCCAGTGGTGCCAGTGACCTCTCTGGACTCACTGCGCTGCATCGCCAGTGGTGCCAGTGCACTCTCTGGACTCACTGCGCTGCATCCCCAGCGGTGCAAGTGCACTCTCTGGACTCACTGCACTGTATCCCCAGCGGTGCCAGTGCACTCTCTGGACTCACTGCACTGCATCCCCAGTGGTTCCAGTGCACTCTCTGGATTCACTGCACTGCATCCCCAGTGGTGCCAGTGCACTCTCTGGACTCACTGCACTGCATCCCCAGTGGTGCCAGTGCACTCTCTGGACTCACTGCAGTGCATCCCCAGTGGTGCCAGTGCACTCCTGGACTCACTGCACTGCATCGCCAGTGGTGCCAGTGCACTCTCTGGACTCACTGCACTGCATCCCCTGTGGTGCCAGTGCACTCTCTGGACTCACTGCACTGCATCCCCAGTGGTGACAGTGCACTCTCTAGACTTGCCGGGGTGCATCCCCAGTGGTGCCAGTGCACTCTCTGGACTCACTGCACTGCATCCCCAGTGGTGCCAGTGCACTCTCTGGAGTCACTGCTCTGCATCCCCAGTGGTGCCAGTGCACTCTCTGGACTCACTGCAGTGCATCCCCAGTGGTGTCAGTGCACTCTCTGGACTCACTGCACTGCATCCCCAGTGGTGCCAGTACACTCTCTGGACTCACTGCAGTGCATCCCCAGTGGTGCCAGTGCACTCTTTGGACTCACTGCACTGCATCCACAGTGGTGCCACTGCACTCTCTGGACTCACTGCAGTGCATCCCCAGTGGTGCCAGGGCACTCTCTGCACTCACTGCACTGCATCCCCAGTGGTGCCAGTGACCTCTCTGGACTCAGTGCACAGCATTCCCAGTGGTGCCAGTGCACTCTCTGGACTCACTGCACTGCATCCCCAGTGGTGCCAGTGCCCTCTCTGGACTCACTGCAGTGCATCCCCAGTGGTGCCAGTGCACTCTCTGGACTCACTGCACTGCATCCCCAGTGGTGCCAGTGACCTCTCTGGACTCACTGCGCTGCATCCCCAGTGGTGCCAGTGCACTCTCTGGACTCACTGCACTGTATCCCCAGTGGTACAAGTGCTCTCTCTGGACTCACTGCACTGCATCCCCAGTGGTGCCAGTGCACTCTCTGGACTCACTGCAGTGCATCCCCAGTGGTGCCAGTGCACTCTCTGGAAGCACGGCAGTGCATCCCCAGTGGTGCCCGTGCACTCTCTGGACTCACGGCAGTGCATCCCCAGTGGTGCCAGTGCACTCTCTGGAAGCACGGCAGTGCATCCCCAGTGGTGCCAGTGCACTCTCTGGACTCACTGCGCTGCATCCCCAGTGGTGCCAGTGCACTCTCTGGACTCACTGCACTGTATTCCCAGCGGTGCAAGTGCACTCTCGGGACTCACTGCACTGCATCCCCAGTGGTTCCAGTGCACTCTCTGGATTCACTGCAATGCATCCCCAGTGGTGCCAGTGCACTCTCTGGACTCACTGCACTGCATCCCCAGTGGTGCCAGTGCACTCCTGGACTCACTGCAGTGCATCCCCAGTGGTGCCAGTGCACTCTCTGGACTCACTGCACTGCATCCCCTGTGGTGCCAGTGCACTCTCTGGACTCACTGCACTGCATCCCCAGTGGTGCCAGTGCACTCTCTGGACTCACTGCACTGCATCCCCAGTGGTGCCAGTGCACTCTCTGGACTCACTGCAGTGCATCCCCAGTGGTGCCAGTGCACTCTTTGGACTCACTGCACTGCATCCGCAGTGGTGCCACTGCACTCTCTGGACTCACTGCAGTGCATCCCCAGTGGTGCCGGGGCACTCTCTGGACTCACTGCACTGCATCCCCAGTGGTGCCAGTGCCCTCTGTGGACTCACTGCACTGCATCCCCAGTGGGGCCAGTGCACTCTCTGGACTCACTGCACTGCATCCCAAGTGGTGACAGTGCACTCTCTAGACTTGCCGGGGTGCATCCCCAGTGGTGCCAGTGCACTCTCTGGACTCACCGGGGTGCATCCCCAGTGGTGCCAGTGCACTCTCTGGACTCACTGCACTGCATCCCCAGTGGTGCCAGTGCACTCTCTGGACTCACTGCACTGCATCCCCAGTGGTGCCAGTGCAATCTCTGGCCTCACCGTACTGCATCCCCAGTGGTGCCAGTGCACTCTCTGGACTCACTGCACTGCATCCCCAGTGGTGCCAGTGCACTCTCTGGACTCACTGCACTGCATCCCCAGTGGTGCCAGTGCACTCTCTGGACTCACTGCACTGCATCCCCAGTGGTGCCAGTACACTCTCTGGACTCACTGCACTGCATCCCCAGTGGTGCCAGTGCATTCTCTGAGCTCACTGCAGTGCATCCCCAGTGGTGCCAGTGCAATCTCTGGACTCACTGCACTGCATCCCCAGTGGTGCCAGTGCACTCTTTGTCTCACTGCACTGCATCCCCAGTGGTGCCACTGCACTCTCTGGACTCACGGCACTGCATCCCCGGTGGTGCCAGTGCACTCTCTGGACTCACTGCGCTGCATCCCCAGTGGTGCCATTGCACTCTCTGGACTCACTGCACTGCATCCCCAGTGGTGCCAGTGCACTCTCTGAGCTCACTGCAGTGCATCCCCAGTGCTGACAGTGCACTCTCTGGACTCACTGCACTGCATCCCCAGTGGTGCCAGTGCACTCTGTGGACTCACTGCACTGCATCCCCAGTGGTGCCAGTGCACTCTCTGGACTCACTGCACTGCATCCCCGGTGGTGCCAGTGCACTCTCTGGACTCACGGCACTGCATCCCCAGTGGTGCTAGTGCACTCTCCGGACCAACAGCACTGCATCCCCAGTGGTGCCATTGCACTCTCTGGACTCACTGCACTGCATCCCCAGTGGTGCTAGTGCACTCTCCGGACCAACGGCACTGCATCCCCAGTGGTGCCATTGCACTCTCTGGACTCACTGCACTGCATCCCCAGTGGTGCCAGTGTACTCTCTGGACTCACTGCACTGCATCCCCAGTGGTGCCAAGGCACTCTGTGGACTCACTGCACTGCATTGCCATTGGTGCCAGTGCACTCTCTGGACTCATTGCAGTGCATCCCCAGTGGTGCCAGTGCACTCTCTGGACTCACGGCACTGCATCCCCAGTGGTGCCAGTGCACTCTCTGGACTCACTGCACTGCATCCCCAGTGGTGCCAGGGCACTCTCTGCACTCACTGCACTGCATCCCCAGTGGTGCCAGTGACCTCTCTGGACTCAGTGCACAGCATTCCCAGTGGTGCCAGTGCACTCTCTGGACTCACCGGGGTGCATCCCCAGTGGTGCCAGTGCCCTCTCTGGACTCACTGCAGTGCATCCCCAGTGGTGCCAGTGCACTCTCTGGACTCACTGCGCTGCATCCCCAGAGGTGCCAGTGCACTCTCTGGACTCACTGCACTGTATCCCCAGTGGTACAAGTGCTCTCTCTGGACTCACTGCACTGCATCCCCAGAGGTGCCAGTGCACTCTCTGGACTCACTGCACTGCATCCCCAGTGGTGCCAGTGCACTCTCTGGACTCACTGCAGTGCATCCCCAGTGGTGCCAGTGCACTCTCTGGAAGCACGGCAGTGCATCCCCAGTGGTGCCCGTGCACTCTCTGGACTCACGGCAGTGCATCCCCAGTGGTGCCAGTGCACTCTCTGGACTCACTGCGCTGCTTCCCCAGTGGTGCCAGTGCACTCTCTGGACTCACTGCGCTGCATCTCCAGCTAGTGCCAGTGCACTCTCTGGACTCACTGCAGTGCATCCCCAGTGGTGCCAGTGAACTCTCTGGACTCACTGCAGTTCAACCCCAGTGGTGCCAGTGCACTCTCTGGACTCACTGCACTGCATCCCCAGTGGTGCCAGTGCACTCTCTGGACTCACTGCAGTGCATCCCCAGTGGTGCCAGTGCACTCTCTGGAAGCACGGCAGTGCATCCCCAGTGGTGCCCGTGCACTCTCTGGACTCACGGCAGTGCATCCCCAGTGGTGCCAGTGCACTCTCTGGACTCACTGCGCTGCTTCCCCAGTGGTGCCAGTGCACTCTCTGGACTCACTGCACTGCATCTCCAGCTAGTGCCAGTGCACTCTCTGGACTCACTGCAGTGCATCCCCAGTGGTGCCAGTGAACTCTCTGGACTCACTGCAGTTCAACCCCAGTGGTGCCAGTGCACTCTCTGGACTCACTGCACTGCATCCCCAGTGGTGCCAGTGCACTCTCTGGACTCACTGCACTGCACCCCCAGTGGTGCCAGTGCCCTGTCTGGACTCACTGCACTGCATCCCCAGTGGTGCCCGTGCACTCTCCGGACTCACTGCACTGCATCCCCAAGGGTGCCCGTGCACTCTCTGGACTCACTGCAGTGCATCCCCAGTGGTGCCAGTGCACTCTCTGGACTCACTGCACTGCATCCCCAATGGTGCCAGTGCACTCTCTGGACTTACTGCAGTGCATCCCCAGTGGTGCCAGTGCACTCTCTGGACTCACTGCACTGCATCCCCAGTGGTGCCAGTGCACTCTCTGGACTCACTGCAGTGCATTCCCAGTGGTGCCAGTGCACTCTCTGGAAGCACGGCAGTGCATCCCCAGTGGTGCCAGTGCACTCTCTGGACTCACGGCAGTCTATCTCCAGTGGTGCCAGTGCACTCTCTGGACTCACTGCGCTGCATCCCCAGTGGTGCCAGTGCATTCTGTGGACTCACTGCAGTGCATCACCAGTGGTGCCAGTGCACTCTCTGGACTCACTGCAGTGCATCCCCAGTGGTGCCAGTGCACTCTCTGGACTCACTGCACTGCATTCCCAGTGGTGCCAGTGCACTCTCTGGACTCACTGCAGCGC
The DNA here is from genome assembly GCF_964034855.1 of Anser brachyrhynchus. Classification (NCBI taxonomy): domain Eukaryota; kingdom Metazoa; phylum Chordata; class Aves; order Anseriformes; family Anatidae; genus Anser; species Anser brachyrhynchus. The sequence continues at coordinate 162,310 of NW_027663745.1, read as the reverse complement.
ATCCCCAGTGGTGCAAGTGCACTCTCTGGACTCACTGCAGCACATCCCCAGTGGTGCCAGTGCACTCTCTGGACTCACTGCAGCGCATCCCAAGTGGTGCCAGTGCATTCTCTGGACTCATTGCAGTTCATCCCCAGTGGTGCCAGTGCACTCTCTGGACTCACTGCAGTGCATCCCCAGTGGTGCCACTGCACTCTCTGGACTCACGGCAGTGCATCCCCAGTGGTGCCAGTGCACTCTCTGGACTCACGGCAGTCCATCCCCAGTGCTGCCAGTGCACTCTCTGGACTCACTGCGCTGCATCCCCAGTGGTGCCAGTGCACTCTCTGGACTCACTGCGCTGCATCCCCAGTGGTGCCAGTCCACTCTCTGGACTCACTGCACTGCATCACCAGTGGTGACAGTGCATTCTCTGGACTCACTGCAGTGCATCCCCAGTGGTGCCAGTGCACTCTCTGGACTCACTGCGCTGCATCGCCAGTGGTGCCAGTGCCCTCTCTGGACTCACTGCACTGCATCCCCAGTGGTGCCAGTGCACTCTCTGGACTCACTGCAGTGCATCCCCAGTGGTGCCAGTGCACTCTCTGGAGTCACTGCACTGCATTCCCAGTGGTGCCAGTGCACTCTCTGGACTCACTGCAGCGCATCCCCAGTGGTGCAAGTGCACTCTCTGGACTCACTGCAGCACATCCCCAGTGGTGCCAGTGCACTCTCTGGACTCACTGCAGCGCATCCCAAGTGGTGCCAGTGCATTCTCTGGACTCACTGCAGTGCATCCCCAGTGGTGACAGTGCACTCTCTGGACTCACTGCACTGCATCCCCAGTGGTGCCAGTGCACTCTCTGGACTCACTGCACTGCATCCCCAGTGGTGCCAGTGCACTCTCTGGACTCACTGCACTGCATCCCCAGTGGTGCCAGTGCACTCTCTGGACTCACTGCACTGCATCCCCAGTGGTGCCAGTGCACTCTCTGGACTTACGGCACTGCACCCCCAGTGGTGCCAGTGCACTCTCTGGACTCACTGCGCTGCATCCCCAGTGGTGCCAGTGCACTCTGTGTACTCACTGCACTGCATCCCCAGTGGTGCCAGTGCACTCTCTTGAGTCACTGCAGTGCATCCCCAGTGGTGCCAGTGCACTCTCTGGACTCACTGCACTGCATCCCCAAAGGTGCCAGGGCACTCTCTGGACACACTGCACTGCATCCCCAGTGGTGCCAGTGCACTCTCTGCACTTACTGCAGTGCATCACCAGTGGTGCCAGTGCACTCTCTGGACTCACTGCACTGCATCCCCAGTGGTGCCAGTGCACTCTCTGGACTCACGGCAGTGCATCCCCAGTGGTGCCAGTGCACTCTCTGGAAGCACGGCAGTGCATCACCAGTGGTGCCAGTGCACTCTCTGGACTCACTGCGCTGCATCCCCAGTGGTGCCAGTGCACTCTCTGGACTCACTGCACTGTATCCCCAGTGGTGCAAGTGCACTCTCTGGACTCACTGCACTGCCTCCCCAGTGGTGCCAGTGCACTCTCTGGACTCACTGCACTGCATCCCCAGTGGTGCCAGTGCACACTCTGGACTCACTGCAGTGCATCCCCAGTGGTGCCAGTGCACTCTCTGGACTCACTGCAGTGCATCCCCAGTGGTGCCAGTGCACTCTCTGGACTCACTGCACTGCATCCCCTGTGGTGCCAGTGCACTCTCTGCACTCACTGCACTGCATCCCCAGTGGTGACAGTGCACTCTCTAGACTTGCCGGGGTGCATCCCCAGTGGTGCCAGTGCACTCTCCGGACTCACTGCACTGCATCCCCAGTGGTGTCAGTGCACTCTCTGGACTCACTGCACTGCATCCCCTGTGGTGCCAGTACACTCTCTGGACTCACTGCAGTGCATCCCCAGTGGTGCCAGTGCACTCTTTGAACTCACTGCACTTCATCCGCAGTGGTGCCACTGCACTCTCTGGACTCACTGCAGTGCATCCCCAGTGGTGCCGGGGCACTCTCTGGACTCACTGCACTGCATCCCCAGTGGTGCCACTGCCCTCTGTGGACTCACTGCACTGCATCCCCAGTGGGGCCAGTGCACTCTCTGGACTCACTGCACTGCATTCCCCAGTGGTGCCAGTGACCTCTCTGGACTCACTGCACTGCATCCCCAGTGGTGCCAGTGCAATCTCTGGACTTGCCGGGGTGCATCCCCAGTGGTGCCAGTGCACTCTCTGGACTCACTGCACTGCATCACCAGTGGTGACAGTGCACTCTCTGGACTCACTGCACTGCATCCCCAGTGGTGCCAGTGACCTCTCTGGACTCACTGCACTGCATCCCCAGTGGTGCCAGTGCACTCTCTGGACTCACTGCACTGCATCCCCAGTGGTGCCAGTGCACTCTCTGGAGTCACTGCACTGCATCCCCAGTGGTGCCAGTGCACTCTCTGGACTCACTGCACTGCATCCCCAGTGGTGCCAGTGCACTCTCTGGACTCACTGCACTGCATCCCCAGTGGTGCCAGTACACTCTCTGGACTCACTGCACTGCATCCCCAGTGGTGCCAGTGCACTCTCTGAGCTCACTGCAGTGCATCCCCAGTGGTGCCAGTGCACTCTCTGGACTCACTGCAGTGCATCCCCAGTGGTGCCAGTGCACTCTTTGGACTCACTGCACTGCATCCCCAGTTGTGCCACTGCACTCTCTGGACTCACGGCACTGCATCCCCGGTGGTGCCAGTGCACTCTCTGGACTCACTGCGCTGCATCCCCAGTGGTGCCAGTGCACTCTCTGGACTCACGGCACTGCATCCCCAGTGGTGCCAGTGCACTCTCTGGACTCACTGCACTGCATCCCCAGTGGTGCCTGTGCACTCTCTGCACTCACTGCACTGCATCCCCAGTGGTTCCAGTGCACTCTCTGGACTCACGGCACTGCATCCCCAGTGGTGCCAAGGCACTCTGTGGACTCACTGCACTGCATTGCCATTGGTGCCAGTGCACTCTCTGGACTCATTGCAGTGCATCCAAAGTGGTACCAGTGCACTCTCTGGACTCACTGCACTGCATCCCCAGTGGTGCCAGGGCACTCTCTGCACTCACTGCACTGCACCCCCAGTGGTGCCAGTGACCTCTCTGGACTCAGTGCACAGCATTCCCAGTGGTGCCAGTGCACTCTCTGGACTCACCGGGGTGCATCCCCAGTGGTGCCAGTGCCCTCTCTGGACTCACTGCAGTGCATCCCCAGTGGTGCCAGTGCACTCTCTGGACTCACTGCACTGCATCCCCAGTGGTGCAAGTGCACTCTCTGGACTCACTGCGCTGCATCCCCAGTGGTACAAGTGCTCTCTCTGGACTCACTGCAGCGCATCCCAAGTGGTGCCAGTGCATTCTCTGGACTCATTGCAGTTCATCCCCAGTGGTGCCAGTGCACTCTCTGGACTCACTGCAGTGCATCCCCAGTGGTGCCACTGCACTCTCTGGACTCACGGCAGTGCATCACCAGTGGTACCAGTGCACTCTCTGGACTCACGGCAGTCCATCCCCAGTGCTGCCAGTGCACTCTCTGGACTCACTGCGCTGCATCCCCAGTGGTGCCAGTGCACTCTCTGGACTCACTGCGCTGCATCGCCAGTGGTGCCAGTGCCCTCTCTGGACTCACTGCACTGCATACCCAGTGGTGCCAGTGCACTCTCTGGACTCACTGCAGCGCATCTCCAGTGGTGCAAGTGCACTCTCTGGACTCACTGCAGCACATCCCCAGTGGTGCCAGTGCACTCTCTGGACTCACTGCAGCGCAACCCAAGTGGTGCCAGTGCATTCTCTGGACTCACTGCAGTGCATCCCCAGTGGTGCCAGTGCACTCTCTGGACTCACTGCACTGCATCCCCAGTGGTGCCAGTGCACTCTCTGGACTCACTGCGCTGCATCCCCAGTGGTGCCAGTGCACTCTCTGGACTCACGGCAATGCACCCCCAGTGGTGCCAGTGCACTCTCTGGACTCACTGCGCTGCATCCCCAGTGGCGCCAGTGCACTCTGTGTACTCACTGCACTGCATCCCCAGTGGTGCCAGTGCACTCTCTTGAGTCACTGCAGTGCATCCCCAGTGGTGCCAGTGCACTCTCTGGACTCACTGCATTGCATCCCCAATCGTACCAGTGCACTCTCTGGTCCCAGTGCACTGCATCCCCAGTGGTGCCAGTGCAATCTCTGGTCTCACTACAGTGTATCCCCAGTGGTGCCAGTGCACTCTCTGGACTCACTGCACTCCATCCCCAAATGTGCCAGGGCACTCTCTGGACACACTGCACTGCATCCCCAGTGGTGCCAGTGCACTCTCTGGACTCACGGCACTGCATCCCCAGTGGTGCCTTTGCACTCTATGGACTCACGGCAGTGCATCCCCAGTGGTGCCAGTGCACTCTCTGGAAGCACGGCAGTGCATCACCAGTGGTGCCAGTGCACTCTCTGGACTCACTGCGCTGCATCCCCAGTGGTGCCAGTGCACTCTATGGACTCACTGCACTGTATCCCCAGTGGTGCAAGTGCACTCTCTGGACTCACTGCACTGCCTCCCCAGTGGTGTCAGTGCACTCTCTGGACTCACTGCACTGCATCCCCAGTGGTGCCAGTGCACTCTCTGGACTCACTGCAGTGCATCCCCAGTGGTGCCAGTGCACTCCTGGACTCACTGCAGTGCATCCCCAGTGGTGCCAGTGCACTCTCTGGACTCACTGCACTGCATCCCCTGTGGTGCCAGTGCACTCTCTGCACTCACTGCACTGCATCCCCAGTGGTGACAGTGCACTCTCTAGACTTGCCGGGGTGCATCCCCAGTGGTGCCAGTGCACTCTCTGGACTCACTGCACTGCATCCCCAGTGGTGACAGTGCACTCTCTAGACTTGCCGGGGTGCATCCCCAGTGGTGCCAGTGCAATCTCTGGCCTCACCGCACTGCATCACCAGTGGTGCGAGTGCACTCTCTGGACTCAATGCACTGCATCCCCAGTGGTGCCAGTGCACTCTCTGGACTCACTGCACTGCATCCCTGTGGTGCCAGTGCACTCTCTGGACTCACTGCACTGCATCCCCAGTGGTGCCAGTACACTCTCTGGACTCACTGCACTGCATCCCCAGTGGTGCCAGTGCACTCTCTGAGCTCACTGCAGTGCATCCCCAGTGGTGCCAGTGCACTCTCTGGACTCACTGCAGTGCATCCCCAGTGGTGCCAGTGCACTCTTTGGACTCACTGCACTGCATCCCCAGTTGTGCCACTGCACTCTCTGGACTCACGGCACTGCATCCCCGGTGGTGCCAGTGCACTCTCTGGACTCACTGCGCTGCATCCCCAGTGGTGCCAGTGCACTCTCTGGACTCACGGCACTGCATCCCCAGTGGTGCCAGTGCACTCTCTGGACTCACTGCACTGCATCCCCAGTGGTGCCAGTGCACTCTCTGGACTCACGGCACTGCATCCCCAGTGGTGCCAAGGCACTCTGTGGACTCACTGCACTGCATTGCCATTGGTGCCAGTGCACTCTCTGGACTCATTGCAGTGCATCTAAAGTGGTACCAGTGCACTCTCTGGACTCACGGCACTGCATCCCCAGTGGTGCCAGTGCACTCTCTGGACTCACGGCACTGCATCCCCAGTGGTGCCAAGGCACTCTGTGGACTCACTGCACTGCATTGCCATTGGTGCCAGTGCACTCTCTGGACTCATTGCAGTGCATCTAAAGTGGTACCAGTGCACTCTCTGGACTCACGGCACTGCATCCCCAGTGGTGCCAGTGCACTCTCTGGACTCACTGCGCTGCATCCCCAGTGGTACAAGTGCTCTCTCTGGACTCACTGCACTGCATCCCCAGTGGTGCCAGTGCACTCTCTGGACTCACTGCACTGCATCCCCAGAGGTGCCAGTGCACTCTCTGGACTCACTGCACTGTATCCCCAGTCGTGCCAGTGCACTCTCTGGACTCACTGCACTGCATCCCCAGTGGTGCCAGTGCACTCTCTGGACTCACTGCAGTGCATCCCCAGTGGTGCCAGTGCACTCTCTGGAAGCACGGCAGTGCATCCCCAGTGGTGCCCGTGCACTCTCTGGACTCACGGCAGTGCATCCCCAGTGGTGCCAGTGCACTCTCTGGACTCACTGCGCTGCTTCCCCAGTGGTGCCAGTGCACTCTCTGGACTCACTGCGCTGCATTCCCAGCTAGTGCCAGTGCACTCTCTGGACTCACTGCAGTGCATCCCCAGTGGTGCCAGTGAACTCTCTGGACTCACTGCAGTGCAACCCCAGTGGTGCCAGTGCACTCTCTGGACTCACCGCACTGCATCCCCAGTGGTGCCAGTGCACTCTCTGGACTCACTGCACTGCATCCCCAGTGGTGCCAGTGCCCTGTCTGGACTCACTGCACTGCATCCCCAGTGGTGCCCGTGCACTCTCTGGACTCACTGCACTGCATCCCCAAGGGTGCCCGTGCGCTCTCTGGACTCACTGCAGTGCATCCCCAGTGGTGCCAGTGCACTCTCTGGAAACACTGCACTGCATCCCCAATGGTGCCAGTGCACTCTCTGCACTTACTGCAGTGCATCCCCAGTGGTGCCAGTGCACTCTCTGGACTCACTGCACTGCATCCCCTGTGGTGCCAGTGCACTCTGTGGACTCACTGCAGTGCATCCCCAGTGGTGCCAGTGCACTCTCTGGACTCACGGCAGTCTATCCCCAGTGGTGCCAGTGCACTCTCTGGACTCACTGCGCTGCATCCCCAGTGGTGCCAGTGCAGTCTCTGGACTCACTGCAGTGCATCCCCAGTGGTGCCAGTGCATTCTCTGGACTCACTGCAGTGCATCACCAGTGGTGCCAGTGCACTCTCTGGACTCACTGCGCTGCATCGCCAGTGGTGCCAGTGCCCTCTCTGGACTCACTGCACTGCATCCCCAGTGGTGCCAGTGCACTCTCTGGACTCACTGCAGTGCATCCCCAGTGGTGCCAGTACACTCTCTGGAGTCACTGCACTGCATCCCAAGTGGTGCCAGTGCACTCTCTGGACTCACTGCAGCGCATCCCCAGTGGTGCAAGTGCACTCTCTGGACTCACTGCAGCACATCCCCAGTGGTGCCAGTGCACTCTCTGGACTCACTGCAGCGCATCCCAAGTGGTGCCAGTGCATTCTCTGGACTCACTGCAGTGCATCCCCAGTGGTGCCCGTGCACTCTCTGGACTCACTGCACTGCATCCCCAAGGGTGCACGTGCACTCTCTGGACTCACTGCAGTGCATCCCCAGTGGTGCCACTGCACTCTCTGGACTCACGGCAGTACATCCCCAGTGGTGCCAGTGCACTCTCTGGACTCACGGCAGTCCATCCCCAGTGCTGCCAGTGCACTCTCTGGACTCACTGCGCTGCATCCCCAGTGGTGCCAGTGCACTCTCTGGACTCACTGCGCTGCATCCCCAGTGGTGCCAGTGCACTCTCTGGACTCACTGCAGTGCATCCCCAGTGGTGCCAGTGCACTCTCTGGATTAACTGCACTGCATTCCCAGTGGTGCCAGTGCACTCTCTGGACTCACTGCAGCGCATTCCCAGTGGTGCAAGTGCACTCTTTGGACTCACTCCACTGCATCACCAGTGGTGACAGTGCATTCTCTGGACTCACTGCAGTGCATCACCAGTGGTGCCAGTGCACCCTCTGGACTCACTGCGCTGCATCGCCAGTGGTGCCAGTGCACTCTCTGGACTCACTGCACTGCATCCCCAGTGGTGCCAGTGCACTCTCTGGACTCACTGCAGTGCATCCCCAGTGGTGCCAGTGCACTCTCTGGATTAACTGCACTGCATTCCCAGTGGTGCCAGTGCACTCTCTGGACTCACTGCAGCGCATTCCCAGTGGTGCAAGTGCACTCTCTGGACTCACTGCAGCACATCCCCAGTGGTGCCAGTGCACTCTCTGGACTCACTGCAGCGCATCCCAAGTGGTGCCAGTGCATTCTCTGGACTCACTGCAGTGCATCCCCAGTGGTGCCAGTGCACTCTCTGGACTCACTGCACTGCATCCCCAGTGGTGCCATTGCACTATCTGGACTCATTGCAGTGCATCTCCAGTGGTGCCAGTGCACTCTCTGGACTCACTGCGCTGCATCCCCAGTGGTGCCAGTGCACTCTCTGGACTCACTGCGCTGCATCCCCAGTGGTGCCAGTGCACTCTCAGGACTCACTGCACTGCACCCCCAGTGGTGCCAGTGCACTCTCTGGACTCACTGCGCTGCATCCCCAGTGGTGCCAGTGCACTCTCTGGACTCACTGCACTGCATCCCCAGTGGTGCCAGTGCACTCTCTTGAGTCACTGCGGTGCATCCCCAGTGGTGCCAGTGCACTCTCTGGACTCACTGCATTGCATCCCCAATCGTACCAGTGCACTCTCTGGACTCAGTGCACTGCATCCCCAGTGGTGCCAGTGCACTCTCTGGACTCACTGCACTGCATCCCCAGTGGTGCCAGGGTACTCTCTGGACTCACTGCACTGCATCCCTAGTGGTGCCAAGGCACTCTCTGGACTCACTGCACTGCATTGCCATTGGTGCCAGTGCACTCTCTGGACTCATTGCAGTGCATCCCCAGTGGTGCCAGTGCACTTTCTGGACTCACGGCACTGCATCCCCAGTGGTGCCATGAACTCTCTGGACTCACTGCAGTACATCCCCAGTGGTGCCAGTGCACTCTCTGGAGTCACTGCACTGCATCCCCAGTGGTGCCAGTGCACTCTCTGGACTCACTGCACTGCATCCCCAGTGGTGCCAGGGCACTCTCTGGACTCACTGCACTGCATCCCCAGTGGTGCCAGTGCACTCTCTGGACTCACTGCACTGCATCCCCAGTGGTGACAGTGCACTCTCTAGACTTACCGGGGTGCATCCCCAGTGGTGCCAGTGCACTCTCTGGACTTGCCGGGGTGCATCCCCAGTGGTGCCAGTGCACTCTCTGGACTCACTGCAGTGCATCCCCAGTGGTGCCAGTGCACTCTCTTGAGTCACTGTACTGCATCCCCAGTGGTGCCAGTCCACTCTCTGGACTCACTGCAGTGCATCCCCAGTGGTGCCAGTGCACTCTCTGGACTCACTGCAGTGCATCCCCAATCGTACCAGTGCACTCTCTGGACTCACTGCACTGCATTCCCAGTGGTGCCACTGCAATCTCTGGCCTCACTGTAGTGCATCCCCAGTGGTGCCAGTGCACTCTCTGGACTCACCGGTGTGCATCCGCAGTCGTGCCAGTGCACTCTGTGTACTCACTGCACTGCATCCCCAGTGGTGCCAGTGACCTCTCTGGACTCACTGCAGTGCATCCCCAGTGGTGCCAGTGCACTCTCTTGAGTCACTGCTGTGCATCCCCAGTGGTGCCAGTCCACTCTCTGGACTCACTGCATTGCATCCCCAGTGGTGCCAGTGCACTCTCTGGACTCACTGCAGTGCATCCCCAATCGTACCAGTGCACTCTCTGGACTCACTGCACTGCATCCCCAGTGGTGCCACTGCAATCTCTGGCCTCACTGTAGTGCATCCCCAGTGGTGCCAGTGCACTCTCTGGACTCACCAGGGTGCATCCCCAGTGGTGCCAGTGCACTCTCTGGACTCACTGCAGTGCATCCCCAGTGGTGCCAGTGCACTCTCTGGACTCACTGCAGTGCATCTATGGTGGTACCAGTGCACTCTCTGGACTCACAGCACTGCATCCCCAGTGGTGCCAGTGCACTCTCTGGACTCACGGCAGTGCATCCCCAGTGGTGCCACTGCACACTCTGGACTCACGGCACTGCATCCCCAGTGGTGCTAGTGCACTCTCTGGACCAACGGCACTGCATCCCCAGTGGTGCCAGTGCACTCTCTGGACTCACTGCACTGCATCCCCAGTGGTGCCAGGGTACTCTCTGGACTAACTTCACTGCATCCCTAGTGGTGCCAAGGCACTCTCTGGACTCACTGCACTGCATTGCCATTGGTGCCAGTGCACTCTCTGGACTCATTGCAGTGCATCCCCAGTGGTGCCAGTGCACTTTCTCGACTCACGGCACTGCATCCCCAGTGGTGCCAGTGCACTCTCTGGACTCACTGCAGTACATCCCCAGTGGTGCGAGTGCACTCTCTGGAGTCACTGCACTGCATCCCCAGTGGTGCCCGTGCACTCTCTGGACTCACTGCACTGCATCCCCAGTGGTGCCAGGGCACTCTCTGGACTCACTGCACTGCATCCCCAGTGGTGCCAGGGCACTCTCTGGACTCACTGCACTGCATCCCCACTGGTGCCAAGGCACTCTCTTGACTCACTGCACTGCATTGCCATTGGTGCCAGTGCTCTCTCTGGAGTCACTGCACTGCATCCCCAGTGGTGCCAGTGCACTCTCTGGACTCACGGCAGTGCATCCCCAGTGGTGCCAGGGCACTCTCTGGACTCACTGCACTGCATCCCCAGTGGTGCCAGTGCACTCTCTGGACTCACTGCACTGCATCCCCACTGGTGCCAAGGCACTCTCTTGACTCACTGCACTGCATTGCCATTGGTGCCAGTGCACTCTCTGGACTCACTGCAGTGCATCCCCAGTGGTGCCAGTGCACTCTCTGGACTCACGGCACTGCATCCCCAGTGGTGCCAGTGCACTCTCTGGACTCACCGCACTGCATCCCCAGTGGTGCCAGTGCACTCTCTGAGCTCACTGCACTGACTCCCCAGTGGTGCCAGTGCACTCTCTGGAGTCACTGCACTTCATCCCCAGTGGTGCCAGTGCACTCTCTGGACTCAGGGCAGTGCATCCCCAATGGTGCCAGTGCACTCTCTGGACTCACTGCACTGCATCCCCAGTGGTGCCACTGCACTCTCTGGACTCACCGCACTGCATCCCCAGTGGTGCCGGGGCACTCTCTGGACTCACTGCACTGCATCCCCAGTGGAGCCAGTGCCCTCTGTGGACTCACTGCACTGCATCACAAGTGGTGACAGTGCACTCTCTGGACTTGCCGGGGTGCATCCCCAGTGGTGCCAGTGCACTCCCTGGACTCACCGCGGTGCATCCCAAGTGGTGCCAGTGCACTCTCTGGACTCACTGCAGTGCATCCCCAGTGGTGCCAGTGCACTCTCTGGACTCACTGCACTGAATCTCCAGTGGTGCCAGTGCACTCTCTGGACTTACCGCGCTGCATCCCCAGTGGTGCCAGTGCACTCTCTGGACTCACTGCACTGCATCCCCAGTGGTGACAGTGCACTCTCTGGACTCACGGCACTGCATCCCCGGTGGTGCCAGTGCACTCTCTGGACTCACTGCAGTGCATCCCCAGTGGTGCCAGTGCACACTCTGGACTCACGGCACTGCATCCCCAGTGGTGCTAGTGCACTCTCTGGACTCACTGCACTGCATCCCCAGTGGTGCCAGTGCACTCTCTGGACTCACTGCACTGCATCCCCAGTGGTGTCAGGGTACTCTCTGGACTCACTGCACTGCATCCCCAGTGGTGCCAAGGCACTCTCTGGACTCACTGCACTGCATTGCCATTGGTGCCAGTGCACTCTCTGGACGCATTGCAGTGCATCCCCAGTGGAGCCAGTGCACTCTCTGGACTCACGGCACTGCATCCACAGTGGTGCCAGTGCACTCTCTGGACTCACTGCACTGCATCCCCAGTGGTGCCAGTGCACTCTCTGGACTCACTGCACTGCATCACTAGTGGTGCCAGTGCACTCTCTGGACTCATTGCAGTGCATCCCCAGTGGTGCCAGTGCACTCTCTGGACTCACGGCACTGCATCCCCAATCGTACCAGTGCACTCTCTGGACTCACTGCACTGCATCCCCAGTGGTTCCAGTGCACTCTCTGGACTCACTGCACTGCATCCCCAGTGGTGTCAGTGCCCTCTCTGGACTCACTGCACTGCATCCCTAGTGGTGCCATTGCACTCTCTGGACTCACTGCACTGCATCCCCAGTGGTGCCAGTGCACTCTCTGGACTCACGGCACTGCATCCCCAGTGGTGCCAGTGCACTCTCTGGACTCACTGCACTGCATCCCCAGTGGTGTCAGGGTACTCTCTGGACTCACTGCACTGCATCCCCAGTGGTGCCAAGGCACTCTCTGGACTCACTGCACTGCATTGCCATTGGTGCCAGTGCACTCTCTGGACGCATTGCACTGCATCCCCAGTGGAGCCAGTGCCCTCTGTGGACTCACTGCACTGCATCCCCAGTGGGGCCAGTGCACTCTCTGGACTCACTGCACTGCATCCCAAGTGGTGACAGTGCACTCTCTGGACTTGCCGGGGTGCATCCCCAGTGGTGCCAGTGCACTGTCTGGACTCACTGCAGTGCATCCCCAGTGGTGCCAGTGCACTCTCTGGACTCACTGCAGTGCATCCCCGGTGGTGCCAGTGCACTCTCTGGACTCACTGCACTGCATCCCCAGTGGTGCCAGTGCACTCTCTGGACTCACGGCACTGCATCTCCAGTGGTGCCAGTGCACTCTCTGGACTCACTGCAGTGCATCCCCAGTGGTGCCAGTGCACTCTCTGGACTCACTGCACTGCACCCCCAGTGGTGCCAGTGCAATCTCTGGACTCACAGCACTGCATCCCCAGAGGTGCCAGTGCACTCTCTGGACTCACTGCACTGCATCCCCAGTGGTGCCAGTGCACACTCTGGACTCACGGCAGTGCATCCCCAGTTGTGCCAGTATACTCTCTGGACTCACGGCACTGCATCCCCAGTGGTGCCAGTACACTCTCTGGACTTACTGCACTGCATCCCCAGTGGTGCCAGGGTACTCTCTGGACTCACTGCACTGCATCCCCAGTGGTGCCAAGGCACTCTCTGGACTCACTGCACTGCATCCCCAGTGGTGCCAGTGCACTCTCTGGACTCACTGCAGTGCATCACTAGTGGTGCCACTGCACTCTCTGGACTCACTGCACTGCATCCCCAGTGGTGCCGGGGCACTCTCTGGACTCACTGCACTGCATCCCCAGTGGAGCCAGTGCCCTCTGTGGACTCACAGCACTGCATCCCCAGTGGAGCCAGTGCCCTCTGTGGACTCACAGCACTGCATCCCCAGTGGTGACAGTGCACTCTCTGGACTCACCGGGGTGCATCCCCAGTGGTGCCAGTGCACTCTCTGGACTCACTGCACTGCATCCCACGTGGTGCCAGTGCACTCTCTGGACTCACTGCACTGCATCCCCAGTGGTGCCAGTGCACTCTCTGGACTCACTGCACTGCATCCCCAGTGGTGCCAGGGCACTCTCTGGACTCACTGCACTGCATCCCAAGTGGTGCCAGTGCACTCTCTGGACTCACTGCAGTGCATCCCCAGTGGTGCCAGTGCACTCTCTGGACTCACTGCACTGAATCTCCAGTGGTGCCAGTGCACTCTCTGGACTTACCGCGCTGCATCCCCAGTGGTGCCAGTGCACTCTCTGGACTCACGGCAGTGCATCCCCAGTGGTGCCAGGGCACTCTCTGGACTCACTGCACTGCATCCCCAGTGGTGCCAGTGCACTCTCTGGACTCACTGCACTGCATCCCCACTGGTGCCAAGGCACTCTCTTGACTCACTGCACTGCATTGCCATTGGTGCCAGTGCACTCTCTGGACTCACTGCAGTGCATCCCCAGTGGTGCCAGTGCACTCTCTGGACTCACGGCACTGCATCCCCAGTGGTGCCAGTGCACTCTCTGGACTCACCGCACTGCATCCCCAGTGGTGCCAGTGCACTCTCTGAGCTCACTGCACTGACTCCCCAGTGGTGCCAGTGCACTCTCTGGAGTCACTGCACTTCATCCCCAGTGGTGCCAGTGCACTCTCTGGACTCAGGGCAGTGCATCCCCAATGGTGCCAGTGCACTCTCTGGACTCACTGCACTGCATCCCCAGTGGTGCCACTGCACTCTCTGGACTCACCGCACTGCATCCCCAGTGGTGCCGGGGCACTCTCTGGACTCACTGCACTGCATCCCCAGTGGAGCCAGTGCCCTCTGTGGACTCACTGCACTGCATCACAAGTGGTGACAGTGCACTCTCTGGACTTGCCGGGGTGCATCCCCAGTGGTGCCAGTGCACTCCCTGGACTCACCGCGGTGCATCCCAAGTGGTGCCAGTGCACTCTCTGGACTCACTGCAGTGCATCCCCAGTGGTGCCAGTGCACTCTCTGGACTCACTGCACTGAATCTCCAGTGGTGCCAGTGCACTCTCTGGACTTACCGCGCTGCATCCCCAGTGGTGCCAGTGCACTCTCTGGACTCACTGCACTGCATCCCCAGTGGTGACAGTGCACTCTCTGGACTCACGGCACTGCATCCCCGGTGGTGCCAGTGCACTCTCTGGACTCACTGCAGTGCATCCCCAGTGGTGCCAGTGCACACTCTGGACTCACGGCACTGCATCCCCAGTGGTGCTAGTGCACTCTCTGGACTCACTGCACTGCATCCCCAGTGGTGCCAGTGCACTCTCTGGACTCACTGCACTGCATCCCCAGTGGTGTCAGGGTACTCTCTGGACTCACTGCACTGCATCCCCAGTGGTGCCAAGGCACTCTCTGGACTCACTGCACTGCATTGCCATTGGTGCCAGTGCACTCTCTGGACGCATTGCAGTGCATCCCCAGTGGAGCCAGTGCACTCTCTGGACTCACGGCACTGCATCCACAGTGGTGCCAGTGCACTCTCTGGACTCACTGCACTGCATCCCCAGTGGTGCCAGTGCACTCTCTGGACTCACTGCACTGCATCACTAGTGGTGCCAGTGCACTCTCTGGACTCATTGCAGTGCATCCCCAGTGGTGCCAGTGCACTCTCTGGACTCACGGCACTGCATCCCCAATCGTACCAGTGCACTCTCTGGACTCACTGCACTGCATCCCCAGTGGTTCCAGTGCACTCTCTGGACTCACTGCACTGCATCCCCAGTGGTGTCAGTGCCCTCTCTGGACTCACTGCACTGCATCCCTAGTGGTGCCATTGCACTCTCTGGACTCACTGCACTGCATCCCCAGTGGTGCCAGTGCACTCTCTGGACTCACGGCACTGCATCCCCAGTGGTGCCAGTGCACTCTCTGGACTCACTGCACTGCATCCCCAGTGGTGTCAGGGTACTCTCTGGACTCACTGCACTGCATCCCCAGTGGTGCCAAGGCACTCTCTGGACTCACTGCACTGCATTGCCATTGGTGCCAGTGCACTCTCTGGACGCATTGCACTGCATCCCCAGTGGAGCCAGTGCCCTCTGTGGACTCACTGCACTGCATCCCCAGTGGGGCCAGTGCACTCTCTGGACTCACTGCACTGCATCCCAAGTGGTGACAGTGCACTCTCTGGACTTGCCGGGGTGCATCCCCAGTGGTGCCAGTGCACTGTCTGGACTCACTGCAGTGCATCCCCAGTGGTGCCAGTGCACTCTCTGGACTCACTGCAGTGCATCCCCGGTGGTGCCAGTGCACTCTCTGGACTCACTGCACTGCATCCCCAGTGGTGCCAGTGCACTCTCTGGACTCACGGCACTGCATCTCCAGTGGTGCCAGTGCACTCTCTGGACTCACTGCAGTGCATCCCCAGTGGTGCCAGTGCACTCTCTGGACTCACTGCACTGCACCCCCAGTGGTGCCAGTGCAATCTCTGGACTCACAGCACTGCATCCCCAGAGGTGCCAGTGCACTCTCTGGACTCACTGCACTGCATCCCCAGTGGTGCCAGTGCACACTCTGGACTCACGGCAGTGCATCCCCAGTTGTGCCAGTATACTCTCTGGACTCACGGCACTGCATCCCCAGTGGTGCCAGTACACTCTCTGGACTTACTGCACTGCATCCCCAGTGGTGCCAGGGTACTCTCTGGACTCACTGCACTGCATCCCCAGTGGTGCCAAGGCACTCTCTGGACTCACTGCACTGCATCCCCAGTGGTGCCAGTGCACTCTCTGGACTCACTGCAGTGCATCACTAGTGGTGCCACTGCACTCTCTGGACTCACTGCACTGCATCCCCAGTGGTGCCGGGGCACTCTCTGGACTCACTGCACTGCATCCCCAGTGGAGCCAGTGCCCTCTGTGGACTCACAGCACTGCATCCCCAGTGGTGACAGTGCACTCTCTGGACTCACCGGGGTGCATCCCCAGTGGTGCCAGTGCACTCTCTGGACTCACTGCACTGCATCCCACGTGGTGCCAGTGCACTCTCTGGACTCACTGCACTGCATCCCCAGTGGTGCCAGTGCACTCTCTGGACTCACTGCACTGCATCCCCAGTGGTGCCAGGGCACTCTCTGGACTCACTGCACTGCATCCCCAGTGGTGCCAGTACACTCTCTGGACTCACTGCAGTGCATCCCCAGTGGTGCCAGTGCACTCTCTGGAGTCACTGCACTGCATCCCCAGTGGTGACACTGCACTCTCTGGACTTGCCGGGGTGCATCCCCAGTGGTGCCAGTGCACTCTCTGGACTCACCAGGGTGCATCCCCGGTGGTGCCAGTGCACTATCTAGACTCACTGCACTGCATCCCCAGTGGTGCCAGTGACCTCTCTGGACTCACTGCACTGCATCCCCAGTGGTGACAGTGCACTCTCTGGACTCACCGCACTGCATCCCCAGTGGTGCCAGTGCACTCTCTGGACTCACCGCACTGCATCCCCAGTGGTGCCAGTGCACTCTCTGGACTCACTGCACTGCATCCCCAGTGGTGCCAGTGCACTCTCTGCACTTACTGCAGTGCATCCCCAGTGGTGCCAGTGCACTCTGGACTCACTGCACTGCATCCCGAGTGCTGCCAGTGCACTCTGTGGACTCACTGCAGTGCATCCCCAGTGGTGCCAGTGCACTCTCTGGAAGCACGGCAGTGCATCCCCAGTGGTGCCAGTGCACTCTCTGGACTCACTGCACTGCATCCCCAGTGGTGCCAGTGCACTCTCTGGACTCACCAGGGTGCATCCCCAGTGGTGCCAGTGCACTCTCTGGACTCACTGCAGCGCATCCCCAATCGTACTAGTGCAATCTCTGGTCTCACTGCACTGCATCCCCAGTGGTGCCAGTGCACTCTCTGGACTCACTGCACTGCATCCCCAGTGGTGACAGTGCACTCTCTGCACTCACTGCACTGCATCCCCAGTGGTGCCAGTGAACTCTCTGGACTCACTGCACTGCATCCCCAGTGGTGCCAGTGCACTCTCTTGAGTCACTGCACTGCATTCCCAGTGGTGCCAGTGCACTCTCTGGACTCACTGCACTGCATCCCCAGTGGTGCCAGTGCACTCTCTGGACTCACTGCAGTGCATCCCCAGTGGTGCCAGTGCACTCTCTGGACTCACTGCACTGCATCCCCAATCGTACCAGTGCACTCTCTGGACTCACTGCAGTGCATCCCCAGTGGTGCCAGTGCACTCTCTTGAGTCACTGCACTGCATTCCCAGTGGTGCCAGTGCACTCTCTGGACTCACTGCACTGCATCCCCAATCGTACCAGTGCACTCTCTGGACTCACTGCAGTGCATCCCCAGTGGTGCCAGTGCACTCTCTGGACTCACTGCACTGCATCCCCAATCGTACCAGTGCACTCTCTGGACTCACTGCACTGCATCCCCAGTAGTGCCACTGCACTCTCTGGAGTCACTGAACTGCATCCCCAGTGGTGCCAGTGCACTCTCTGGACTCACTGCACTGCATCCCCAGTGGTGCCAGTGCACTCTCTGGAAGCACGGCAGTGCATACCCAGTGATGCCAGTGCACTCTGTGCACTCACGGCACTGCATCCCCAGTAGTGCCAGTGCACTCTCTGGACTCACGGCAGTACATCCCCAGTGGTGCCAGTGTACTCTCTGGACTCACTGCAGTGCATCCCCAGTGGTGCCAGTGCACTCTCTGGACTCACTGCGCTGCATCCCTAGTGGTCCCAGTGCACTCTCTGGACTCACTGCACTGCATCCCCAGTGGTGACAGTGCATTCTCTGGACTCACTGCAGTGCATCGCCAGTGGTGCCAGTGCGCTCTCTGGACTCACTGCACTGCATCCCCAGTGGTGCCAGTGCCCTCCCTGGACTCACTGCACTGCATGCCCAGTGGTGCCAGTGCAGTCTCTGGACGCACTGCAGTGCATCCCCAGTGGTGCCAGTGCACTCTCTGGACTCACTGCACTGCATCCCCAGTGGTGCCAGTGCACTCTCTGGACTCACTGCACTGCATCCCCAGTGGTGCCAGTGCACTCTCTGGACTCACTGCAGTGCATCCCCAGTGGTGCCAGTGCATTCTCTGGACTCACTGCAGTGCATCCCCAGTGGTGCCAGTGCACTCTCTGGACTCACGGCACTGCATCCCCAGTGGTGCCAGTGCACTCTCTGGACTCACGGCACTGCATCCCCAGTGGTGCCAGTGCACTCTCTTGCGTCACTGCAGTGCATCCCCAGTGGTGCCAGTGCACTCTCTGGACTCGCTGCGCTGCATCCCCAGTGGTGCCAGTGCACTCTGTGGACTCACTGCACTGCATCCCCAGTGGTGCCAGTGCACTCTCTGGACTCACTGCACTCCATCCCCAGTGGTGCCAGTGCGCTCTCTTGAGTCACTGCAGTGCATCCCCAGTGGTGCCAGTGCACTCCCTGGACTCTCTGCATTGCATCCCAGGTGGTGCCAGTGCACTCTCTGGACTCCCTGCAGTGCATCCCCAATCGTTCCAGTGCATTCTCTGGACTCACTGCACTGCATCCCCAGTGGTACCAGTGCACTCTCTGGACCCACTGCAGTGCATCCCCAGTGGTGCCAGTGCACTCTCTGGACTCACTGCAGTGCATCCCAAGTGGTGCCAGTGCACTCTCTGGACTCACTGCACTGCATCCCCAGTGGTGCCAGTGCAATCTCTGGACTCACAGGGGTGCATCCCCAGTAGTGCCAGTGCACTCTCTGGACTCACCGGGGTGCATCCCCAGTGGTGCCAGTGCACTCTCTGGACTCACTGCACTGCATCAACAGTGGTGCCAGTGACTTCTCTGGACTCACCGCGCTGCACCCCCAGTGGTGCCAGTGCACTCTCTGGACTCACCGCACTGCATCCCCAGTGGTGCCAGTGCACTCTCTGGACTCACTGCAGTGCATCCCCAGTGGTGCCAGTGCACTCTCTGGACTCAATGCACTGCATCCCCAGTGGTGCCAGTGCACTCTCTGAGCTCACTGCACTGCATCCCCAGTGGTGCCAGTGCACTCTGTGGACTCACTGCACTGCATCCCCAGTGGTGCCAGTGCACTCTCTGGACTCACTGCACTGCATCCCCAGTGGTGACAGTGCACTCTCTGGACTCACTGCACTGCATCCCCAGTGGTGCCAGTGCACTCTCTGAGCTCACTGCAGTGCATCCCCAGTGGTGCCAGTGCACTCTCTGAACTCACTGCAGTGCATCCCCAGTGGTGCCAGTGCACTCTCTGGACTCACTTCACTGCATCCCCAGTGGTGCCACTGCACTCTCTGGACTCACCGCACTGCATCCCCAGTGGTGCCGGGGCTCTCTCTGGACTCACTGCAGTGCATCCCCAATCGTACCAGTGCAATCTCTGGTCTCACTGCAGTGCATCCCCAGTGGTGCCAGTGCACTCTCTGGACTCACTGCACGGCATCCCCAGTGGTGCCAGTGCACTCTCTGGACTCACGGCACTGCATCCCCGGTGGTGCCAGTGCACTCTCTGGACTCTCTGCAGTGCATCGCCAGTGGTGCCAGTTCACTCTCTGGACTCACCGGGGTGCATCCCCAGTGGTGCCAGTGCACTCTCTGGACTCACTGCACTTCATCCCCACTGGTGCCAGTGCACTCTCTGGACTCACTGCACTGCATCCCCAGTGGGGACAGTGCACTCTCTGGACTCACTGCACTGCATCCCCAATGGTGCCAGTGCACTCTTTGGACTCACTGCACTGCATCCCGAGTGGTGCCACTGCACTCTCTGGACTCACTGCACTGCATCCCCAGTGGTGCCAGTGCCCTCTGTGGACTCACTTCACTACATCCCCAGTGGGGCCAGTGCACTCTCTGGACTCGCTGCGCTGCATCGCCAGTGGTGCCAGTGCACTCTGTGGACTCACTGCACTGCATCCCCAGTGGTGCCAGTGCACTCTCTGGACTCACTGCACTGCATCCCCAGTGGTGCCAGTGCGCTCTCTTGAGTCGCTACAGTGCATCCCCAGTGGTGCCAGTGCACTCCCTGGACTCACTGCATTGCATCCCAGGTGGTGCCAGTGCACTCTCTGGACTCCCTGCAGTGCATCCCCAATCGTTCCAGTGCACTCTCTGGACTCACTGCACTGCATCCCCAGTGGTACCAGTACACTCTCTGGACTCACTGCAGTGCATCCCCAGTGGTGCCAGTGCACTCTCTGGACTCACTGCAGTGCATCCCCAGTGGTGCCAGTGCACTCTCTGGACTCACTGCACTGCATCCCCAGTGGGGCCAGTGACCTCTCTGGACTCACTGCAGTGCATCCCCAGTGGTGCCAGTGCACTCTCTGGACTCAATGCACTGCATCCCCAGTGGTGCCAGTGCACTCTCTGAGCTCACTGCACTGCATCCCCAGTGGTGCCAGTGCACTCTGTGGACTCACTGCACTGCATCCCCAGTGGTGCCAGTGCACTCTCTGGACTCACTGCAGTGCATCCCCAGTGGTGCCAGTGCACTCTCTGGACTCACTGCACTGCATCCCCAGTGGTGCCAGTGCACTCTCTGAGCTCACTGCAGTGCATCCCCAGTGGTGCCAGTGCACTCTCTGAACTCACTGCAGTGCATCCCCAGTGGTGCCAGTGCACTCTCTGGACTCACTTCACTGCATCCCCAGTGGTGCCACTGCACTCTCTGGACTCACCGCACTGCATCCCCAGTGTTGCCGGGGCTCTCTCTGGACTCACTGCAGTGCATCCCCAATCGTACCAGTGCAATCTCTGGTCTCACTGCAGTGCATCCCCAGTGGTGCCAGTGCACTCTCTGGACTCGCTGCACCACATCCCCAGTGGTGCCAGTGCACTCTCTGGACTCACGGCACTGCATCCCCGGTGGTGCCAGTGCACTCTCTGGACTCTCTGCAGTGCATCCCCAGTGGTGCCAGTTCACTCTCTGGACTCACCGGGGTGCATCCCCAGTGGTGCCAGTGCACTCTCTGGACTCACTGCACTTCATCCCCACTGGTGCCAGTGCACTCTCTGGACTCACTGCACTGCATCCCCAGTGGGGACAGTGCACTCTCTGGACTCACTGCACTGCATCCCCAATGGTGCCAGTGCACTCTTTGGACTCACTGCACTGCATCCCCAGTGGTGCCACTGCACTCTCTGGACTCACTGCACTGCATCCCCAGTGGTGCCAGTGCCCTCTGTGGACTCACTTCACTACATCCCCAGTGGGGCCAGTGCACTCTCTGGACTCGCTGCGCTGCATCGCCAGTGGTGCCAGTGCACTCTGTGGACTCACTGCACTGCATCCCCAGTGGTGCCAGTGCACTCTCTGGACTCACTGCACTGCATCCCCAGTGGTGCCAGTGCGCTCTCTTGAGTCGCTGCAGTGCATCCCCAGTGGTGCCAGTGCACTCCCTGGACTCACTGCATTGCATCCCAGGTGGTGCCAGTGCACTCTCTGGACTCCCTGCAGTGCATCCCCAATCGTTCCAGTGCACTCTCTGGACTCACTGCACTGCATCCCCAGTGGTACCAGTACACTCTCTGGACTCACTGCAGTGCATCCCCAGTGGTGCCAGTGCACTCTCTGGACTCACTGCAGTGCATCCCCAGTGGTGCCAGTGCACTCTCTGGACTCACTGCACTGCATCCCCAGTGGTGCCAGTGCAATCTCTGGACTCACAGGGGTGCATCCCCAGTGGTGCCAGTGCACTCTCTGGACTCACCGGGGTGCATCCCCAGTAGTGCCAGTGCACTCTCTGGACTCACTGCACTGCATCCCCAGTGGTGCCAGTGACCTCTCTGGACTCACCGCACTGCACCCCCAGTGGTGCCAGTGCACTCTCTGGACTCACTTCACTGCATCCCCAGTAGTGTCACTGCACTCTCTGGACTCACCGCACTGCATCCCCAGTGGTGCCGGGGCACTCTCTGGACTCACTGCAGTGCATCCCCAATCGTACCAGTGCAATCTCTGGTCTCACTGCAGTGCATCCCCAGTGGTGCCAGTGCACTCTCTGGACTCACTGCACGGCATCCCCAGTGGTGCCAGTGCACTCTCTGGACTCACGGCACTGCATCCCCAGTGGTGCCAGTGCACTCTCTGGACTCTCTGCAGTGCATCCCCAGTGGTGCCAGTTCACTCTCTGGACTCACCGGGGTGCATCCCCAGTGGTGCCAGTGCACTCTCTGGACTCACTGCACTTCATCCCCACTGGTGCCAGTGCACTCTCTGGACTCACTGCACTGCATCCCCAGTGGGGACAGTGCACTCTCTGGACTCACTGCACTGCATCCCCAATGGTGCCAGTGCACTCTTTGGACTCACTGCACTGCATCCCGAGTGGTGCCACTGCACTCTCTGGACTCACTGCACTGCATCCCCAGTGGTGCCAGTGCCCTCTGTGGACTCACTTCACTACATCCCCAGTGGGGCCAGTGCACTCTCTGGACTCGCTGCGCTGCATCGCTAGTGGTGCCAGTGCACTCTGTGGACTCACTGCACTGCATCCCCAGTGGTGCCAGTGCACTCTCTGGACTCACTGCACTGCATCCCCAGTGGTGCCAGTGCGCTCTCTTGAGTCGCTGCAGTGCATCCCCAGTGGTGCCAGTGCACTCCCTGGACTCACTGCATTGCATCCCAGGTGGTGCCAGTGCACTCTCTGGACTCCCTGCAGTTCATCCCCAATCGTTCCAGTGCACTCTCTGGACTCACTGCACTGCATCCCCAGTGGTACCAGTACACTCTCTGGACTCACTGCAGTGCATCCCCAGTGGTGCCAGTGCACTCTCTGGACTCACTGCAGTGCATCCCCAGTGGTGCCAGTGCACTCTCTGGACTCACTGCACTGCATCCCCAGTGGTGCCAGTGCAATCTCTGGACTCACCGGGGTGCATCCCCAGTGGTGCCAGTGCACTCTCTGGACTCACTGCACTGCATCCCCAGTGGTGCCAGTGACCTCTCTGGACTCACCGCACTGCATCCCCACTGGTGCCAGTGCACTCTCTGGACTCACCGCACTGCATCCCCAGTGGTGCCAGTGCACTCTCTGGACTCACTGCAGTGCATCCCCAGTGGTGCCAGTGCACTCTCTGGACTCAATGCACTGCATCCCCAGTGGTGCCAGTGCACTCTCTGAGCTCACTGCACTGCATCCCCAGTGGTGCCAGTGCACTCTGTGGACTCACTGCACTGCATCCCCAGTGGTGCCAGTGCACTCTCTGGACTCACTGCACTGCATCCCCAGTGGTGACAGTGCACTCTCTGGACTCACTGCACTGCATCCCCAGTGGTGCCAGTGCACTCTCTGAGCTCACTGCACTGCATCCCCAGTGGTGCCAGTGCGCTCTCTGGACTCACTGCAGTGCATCCCCAGTGGTGCCAGTGCACTCTCTGGACTCACTGCACTGCATCCCCAGTGGTGCCGGGGCACTCTCTGGACTCACTGCACTGCATCCCCAATCGTACCAGTGCAATCTCTGGTCTCACTGCACTGCATCCCCAGTGGTGCCAGTGCACTCTCTGGACTCACTGCAGTGCATCCCCAGTGGTGCCAGTGCACTCTCTGGACTCACTGCACTGCATCCCCAATGGTGCCAGTGCACTCTTTGGACTCACTGCACTGCATCCCCAGTGGTGCCAGTGCACTCTCTGGACTCACAGCACTGCATCCCCAGTGGTGCCAGTGCACTCTCTGGACTCACTGCACTGCATCCCCAGTGGTGCCACTGCACACTCTGGACTCACGGCACTGCATCCCCAGTGGTGCTAGTGCACTCTCTGGACCAACGGCACTGACTCCCCAGTGGTGCCAGTGCACTCTCTGGACTTGCCGGGGTGCATCACCAGTGGTGCCAGTGCACTCTCTGGACTCACCGGGGTGCATCCCCAGTGGTGCCAGTGCACTCTCTGGACTGACTGCACTGCATCCCCACTGGTGCCAGTGCACTCTCTGGACTCACTGCACTGCACCCCCAGTGGTGCCAGTGCACTCTCTGGACTCACGGCACTGCATCCCCAGTGGTGCCAGTGCACTCTCTGGACTCACTGCACTGCATCCCCAGTGGTGCCAGTGCACTCTCTGGACTCACTGCACTGCATCCCCAGTGGTGCCAGGGCACTCTCTGGACTCACTGCACTGCATCCCCAGTGGTGCCAGTGCACTCTCTGGACTCACTGCACTGCATCCCCAATGGTGCCAGTGCACTCTTTGGACTCACTGCACTGCATCCCCAGTGGTGCCAGTGCACTCTCTGGACTCACAGCACTGCATCCCCAGTGGTGCCAGTGCACTCTCTGGACTCACTGCACTGCATCCCCAGTGGTGCCACTGCACACTCTGGACTCACGGCACTGCATCCCCAGTGGTGCTAGTGCACTCTCTGGACCAACGGCACTGACTCCCCAGTGGTGCCAGTGCACTCTCTGGACTTGCCGGGGTGCATCACCAGTGGTGCCAGTGCACTCTCTGGACTCACCGGGGTGCATCCCCAGTGGTGCCAGTGCACTCTCTGGACTGACTGCACTGCATCCCCACTGGTGCCAGTGCACTCTCTGGACTCACTGCACTGCACCCCCAGTGGTGCCAGTGCACTCTCTGGACTCACGGCACTGCATCCCCAGTGGTGCCAGTGCACTCTCTGGACTCACTGCACTGCATCCCCAGTGGTGCCAGTGCACTCTCTGGACTCACTGCACTGCATCCCCAGTGGTGCCAGGGCACTCTCTGGACTCACTGCACTGCATCCCCAGTGGTGCCAGTGCACTCTCTGGACTCAGTGCACTGCATTCCCAGTGGTGCCAGTGCACTCTCTGGACTCACAGGGGTGCATCCCCAATAGTGCCAGTGCCCTCTCTGGACTCACTGCAGTGCATCCCCAGTGGTGCCAGTGCACTCTCTGGACTCACTGCACTGCATCCCCAGTGGTGCCAGTGCACTCTCTGGACTCACTGCAGTGCATCCCCAGTGGCGCCAGTGCACTCTCTGGACTCACAGTACTGCATCCCCAGTGGTGCCAGTGCACTCTCTGGACTCACTGCACTGCATCCCCAGTGGTGCCAGTGCACACTCTGGATTCACGGCACTGCATCCCCAGTGGTGCCAGTGCACTCTCTGGACTCACTGCACTGCATCCCCACTGGTGCCAGTGCACTCTCTGGACTCACTGCACTGCATCCCCAGTGGTGACAGTGCACTCTCTGGACTCACGGCACTGCATCCCCAGTTGTGCTAGTGCACTCTCTGGACTCACTGCACTGCATTACCATTGGTGCCAAGGCACTCTCTGGACTCACTGCACTGCATTGCCATTGGTGCCAGTGCACTCTCTGGACTCATTGCAGTGCATCCCCAGTGGTGCCAGTGCACTCTCTGGACTCACGGCACTGCATCACCAGTGGTGCCAGTGCACTCTCTGGACTCACTGCACTGCATCCCCAGTGGTGCCAGTGCACTCTCTGGACTCACTGCACTGCATCCCTAGTGGTGCCAGTGCACTCTCTGTACTCACCGCACTGCATCCCCAAACGTACCAATGCACTCTCTGGACTCACTGCACTGCATCCCCAGTGCTGCCAGTGCACTCTCTGGACTCATTGCACTGTATCCCCAGTGGTGCCAGTGCACTCTCTGGACTCACTGCAGTGCATCCCCAGTGGTGCCAGTGCACTCTCTGGACTCACTGCAGTGCATCCCCAGTGGTACCAGTGCACTCTCTGGACTCACTGCAGTGCATCCCCAGTGGTGCCAGTGCACTCTCTCGACTCACTGCACTGCACCCCCATGGGTGCCAGTGCACTCTCTGGACTCACAGCACTGCATCCCCAGTGGTGCCAGTGCACTCTCTGGAGTCACTGCACTGCATTCCCAGTGGTGCCACTGCACACTCTGGACTCACGGCACTGCATCCCCAGTGGTGCCAGTGCACTCTCTGGACTCACTGCACTGCATCACCAGTGGTGCCAGTGCACTCTCTGGACTCACTGCACTGCATTGCCAGTGGTGCCAGGGCACTCTCTGGACTCACTACACTGCATCCCTAGTGGTGCCAAGGCACTCTCTGGACTCACTGCACTGCATTGCCATTGGTGCCAGTGCACTCTCTGGACTCATTGCAGTGCATCCCCAGTGGTGCCAGTGCACTCTCTGGACTCACGGCACTGCATCCCCAGTGGTGCCAGTGCACTCTCTGCACTCACTGCACTGCATCCCACGTGGTGCCAGTGCACTCTCTGGACTCACTGCACTGCATCCCCAGTGGTGCCAGTGCACTCTCTGGACTCACTGCACTGCATCCCCAGTGGTGCCAGGGCATTCTCTGGACTCACTGCACTGCATCCCCAGTGGTGCCAGGGCACTCTCTGGACTCACTGCACTGCATCCCCAGTGGTGCCAGTGACCTCTCTGGACTCAGTGCACTGCATCCCCAGTGGTGCCAGTGCACTCTCTGGACTCACTGCACTGCATCCCCAGTGGTGACACTGCACTCTCTGGACTTGCCGGGGTGCATCCCCAGTGGTGCCAGTGCACTCTCTGGACACACCGGGGTGCATCCGCGGTGGTGCCAGTGCACTATCTGGACTCACTGCACTGCATCCCCAGTGGTGCCAGTGCGCTCTCTGGACTCACGGCAGTGCATCCCCAGTGGTGCCAGTGCACTCTCTGGACTCACCGCACTGCATCCCCAGTGGTGCCAGTGCACTCTGCACTCGCTGCACTGCATCCCCAGTGGTGCCAGTGCACTCTCTGGAATCACTGTACTGCACCCCCAGTGGTGCCAGTGCACTCTCTGGAATCACTGCACTGCACCCCCAGTGGTGCCAGTGCAATCTCTCGACTCAGTGCACTGCATTCCCGGTGGTGCCAGTGCACACTCTGGACTCACGGCACTGCATCCCCAGTGGTGCCAGTGCACTCTCTGGACTCACCGCACTGCATCCCCAATCGTACCAATGCACTCTGTGGACTCACTGCACTGCATCCCCAGTGGTGCCAGTGCATTCTCTGGACTCACTGCGCTACATCCCCAGTGGTGCCAGTGCACTCTCTGGACTCACGGCACTGCATCCCCAGTGGTGCCAGTGCACTCTCTGGACTCACTTCACTGCATCCCCAGTAGTGCCACTGCACTCTCTGGACTCACCGCACTGCATCCCCAGTGGTGCCGGGGCACTCTCTGGACTCACTGCAGTGCATCCCCAATCGTACCAGTGCAATCTCTGGTCTCACTGCAGTGCATCCCCAGTGGTGCCAGTGCACTCTCTGGACTCACTGCACGGCATCCCCAGTGGTGCCAGTGCACTCTCTGGACTCACGGCACTGCATCCCCAGTGGTGCCAGTGCACTCTCTGGACTCTCTGCAGTGCATCCCCAGTGGTGCCAGTTCACTCTCTGGACTCACCGGGGTGCATCCCCAGTGGTGCCAGTGCACTCTCTGGACTCACTGCACTTCATCCCCACTGGTGCCAGTGCACTCTCTGGACTCACTGCACTGCATCCCCAGTGGGGACAGTGCACTCTCTGGACTCACTGCACTGCATCCCCAATGGTGCCAGTGCACTCTTTGGACTCACTGCACTGCATCCCGAGTGGTGCCACTGCACTCTCTGGACTCACTGCACTGCATCCCCAGTGGTGCCAGTGCCCTCTGTGGACTCACTTCACTACATCCCCAGTGGGGCCAGTGCACTCTCTGGACTCGCTGCGCTGCATCGCTAGTGGTGCCAGTGCACTCTGTGGACTCACTGCACTGCATCCCCAGTGGTGCCAGTGCACTCTCTGGACTCACTGCACTGCATCCCCAGTGGTGCCAGTGCGCTCTCTTGAGTCGCTGCAGTGCATCCCCAGTGGTGCCAGTGCACTCCCTGGACTCACTGCATTGCATCCCAGGTGGTGCCAGTGCACTCTCTGGACTCCCTGCAGTTCATCCCCAATCGTTCCAGTGCACTCTCTGGACTCACTGCACTGCATCCCCAGTGGTACCAGTACACTCTCTGGACTCACTGCAGTGCATCCCCAGTGGTGCCAGTGCACTCTCTGGACTCACTGCAGTGCATCCCCAGTGGTGCCAGTGCACTCTCTGGACTCACTGCACTGCATCCCCAGTGGTGCCAGTGCAATCTCTGGACTCACCGGGGTGCATCCCCAGTGGTGCCAGTGCACTCTCTGGACTCACTGCACTGCATCCCCAGTGGTGCCAGTGACCTCTCTGGACTCACCGCACTGCATCCCCACTGGTGCCAGTGCACTCTCTGGACTCACCGCACTGCATCCCCAGTGGTGCCAGTGCACTCTCTGGACTCACTGCAGTGCATCCCCAGTGGTGCCAGTGCACTCTCTGGACTCAATGCACTGCATCCCCAGTGGTGCCAGTGCACTCTCTGAGCTCACTGCACTGCATCCCCAGTGGTGCCAGTGCACTCTGTGGACTCACTGCACTGCATCCCCAGTGGTGCCAGTGCACTCTCTGGACTCACTGCACTGCATCCCCAGTGGTGACAGTGCACTCTCTGGACTCACTGCACTGCATCCCCAGTGGTGCCAGTGCACTCTCTGAGCTCACTGCACTGCATCCCCAGTGGTGCCAGTGCGCTCTCTGGACTCACTGCAGTGCATCCCCAGTGGTGCCAGTGCACTCTCTGGACTCACTGCACTGCATCCCCAGTGGTGCCGGGGCACTCTCTGGACTCACTGCACTGCATCCCCAATCGTACCAGTGCAATCTCTGGTCTCACTGCACTGCATCCCCAGTGGTGCCAGTGCACTCTCTGGACTCACTGCAGTGCATCCCCAGTGGTGCCAGTGCACTCTCTGGACTCACTGCACTGCATCCCCAATGGTGCCAGTGCACTCTTTGGACTCACTGCACTGCATCCCCAGTGGTGCCAGTGCACTCTCTGGACTCACAGCACTGCATCCCCAGTGGTGCCAGTGCACTCTCTGGACTCACTGCACTGCATCCCCAGTGGTGCCACTGCACACTCTGGACTCACGGCACTGCATCCCCAGTGGTGCTAGTGCACTCTCTGGACCAACGGCACTGACTCCCCAGTGGTGCCAGTGCACTCTCTGGACTTGCCGGGGTGCATCACCAGTGGTGCCAGTGCACTCTCTGGACTCACCGGGGTGCATCCCCAGTGGTGCCAGTGCACTCTCTGGACTGACTGCACTGCATCCCCACTGGTGCCAGTGCACTCTCTGGACTCACTGCACTGCACCCCCAGTGGTGCCAGTGCACTCTCTGGACTCACGGCACTGCATCCCCAGTGGTGCCAGTGCACTCTCTGGACTCACTGCACTGCATCCCCAGTGGTGCCAGTGCACTCTCTGGACTCACTGCACTGCATCCCCAGTGGTGCCAGGGCACTCTCTGGACTCACTGCACTGCATCCCCAGTGGTGCCAGTGCACTCTCTGGACTCACTGCACTGCATCCCCAATGGTGCCAGTGCACTCTTTGGACTCACTGCACTGCATCCCCAGTGGTGCCAGTGCACTCTCTGGACTCACAGCACTGCATCCCCAGTGGTGCCAGTGCACTCTCTGGACTCACTGCACTGCATCCCCAGTGGTGCCACTGCACACTCTGGACTCACGGCACTGCATCCCCAGTGGTGCTAGTGCACTCTCTGGACCAACGGCACTGACTCCCCAGTGGTGCCAGTGCACTCTCTGGACTTGCCGGGGTGCATCACCAGTGGTGCCAGTGCACTCTCTGGACTCACCGGGGTGCATCCCCAGTGGTGCCAGTGCACTCTCTGGACTGACTGCACTGCATCCCCACTGGTGCCAGTGCACTCTCTGGACTCACTGCACTGCACCCCCAGTGGTGCCAGTGCACTCTCTGGACTCACGGCACTGCATCCCCAGTGGTGCCAGTGCACTCTCTGGACTCACTGCACTGCATCCCCAGTGGTGCCAGTGCACTCTCTGGACTCACTGCACTGCATCCCCAGTGGTGCCAGGGCACTCTCTGGACTCACTGCACTGCATCCCCAGTGGTGCCAGTGCACTCTCTGGACTCAGTGCACTGCATTCCCAGTGGTGCCAGTGCACTCTCTGGACTCACAGGGGTGCATCCCCAATAGTGCCAGTGCCCTCTCTGGACTCACTGCAGTGCATCCCCAGTGGTGCCAGTGCACTCTCTGGACTCACTGCACTGCATCCCCAGTGGTGCCAGTGCACTCTCTGGACTCACTGCAGTGCATCCCCAGTGGCGCCAGTGCACTCTCTGGACTCACAGTACTGCATCCCAAGGGGTGCCAGTGCACTCTCTGGACTCACTGCACTGCATCCCCAGTGGTGCCAGTGCACACTCTGGATTCACGGCACTGCATCCCCAGTGGTGCCAGTGCACTCTCTGGACTCACTGCACTGCATCCCCACTGGTGCCAGTGCACTCTCTGGACTCACTGCACTGCATCCCCAGTGGTGACAGTGCACTCTCTGGACTCACGGCACTGCATCCCCAGTTGTGCTAGTGCACTCTCTGGACTCACTGCACTGCATTACCATTGGTGCCAAGGCACTCTCTGGACTCACTGCACTGCATTGCCATTGGTGCCAGTGCACTCTCTGGACTCATTGCAGTGCATCCCCAGTGGTGCCAGTGCACTCTCTGGACTCACGGCACTGCATCACCAGTGGTGCCAGTGCACTCTCTGGACTCACTGCACTGCATCCCCAGTGGTGCCAGTGCACTCTCTGGACTCACTGCACTGCATCCCTAGTGGTGCCAGTGCACTCTCTGTACTCACCGCACTGCATCCCCAAACGTACCAATGCACTCTCTGGACTCACTGCACTGCATCCCCAGTGCTGCCAGTGCACTCTCTGGACTCATTGCACTGTATCCCCAGTGGTGCCAGTGCACTCTCTGGACTCACTGCAGTGCATCCCCAGTGGTGCCAGTGCACTCTCTGGACTCACTGCAGTGCATCCCCAGTGGTACCAGTGCACTCTCTGGACTCACTGCAGTGCATCCCCAGTGGTGCCAGTGCACTCTCTCGACTCACTGCACTGCACCCCCATGGGTGCCAGTGCACTCTCTGGACTCACAGCACTGCATCCCCAGTGGTGCCAGTGCACTCTCTGGAGTCACTGCACTGCATTCCCAGTGGTGCCACTGCACACTCTGGACTCACGGCACTGCATCCCCAGTGGTGCCAGTGCACTCTCTGGACTCACTGCACTGCATCACCAGTGGTGCCAGTGCACTCTCTGGACTCACTGCACTGCATTGCCAGTGGTGCCAGGGCACTCTCTGGACTCACTACACTGCATCCCTAGTGGTGCCAAGGCACTCTCTGGACTCACTGCACTGCATTGCCATTGGTGCCAGTGCACTCTCTGGACTCATTGCAGTGCATCCCCAGTGGTGCCAGTGCACTCTCTGGACTCACGGCACTGCATCCCCAGTGGTGCCAGTGCACTCTCTGCACTCACTGCACTGCATCCCACGTGGTGCCAGTGCACTCTCTGGACTCACTGCACTGCATCCCCAGTGGTGCCAGTGCACTCTCTGGACTCACTGCACTGCATCCCCAGTGGTGCCAGGGCATTCTCTGGACTCACTGCACTGCATCCCCAGTGGTGCCAGGGCACTCTCTGGACTCACTGCACTGCATCCCCAGTGGTGCCAGTGACCTCTCTGGACTCAGTGCACTGCATCCCCAGTGGTGCCAGTGCACTCTCTGGACTCACTGCACTGCATCCCCAGTGGTGACACTGCACTCTCTGGACTTGCCGGGGTGCATCCCCAGTGGTGCCAGTGCACTCTCTGGACACACCGGGGTGCATCCGCGGTGGTGCCAGTGCACTATCTGGACTCACTGCACTGCATCCCCAGTGGTGCCAGTGCGCTCTCTGGACTCACGGCAGTGCATCCCCAGTGGTGCCAGTGCACTCTCTGGACTCACCGCACTGCATCCCCAGTGGTGCCAGTGCACTCTGCACTCGCTGCACTGCATCCCCAGTGGTGCCAGTGCACTCTCTGGAATCACTGTACTGCACCCCCAGTGGTGCCAGTGCACTCTCTGGAATCACTGCACTGCACCCCCAGTGGTGCCAGTGCAATCTCTCGACTCAGTGCACTGCATTCCCGGTGGTGCCAGTGCACACTCTGGACTCACGGCACTGCATCCCCAGTGGTGCCAGTGCACTCTCTGGACTCACCGCACTGCATCCCCAATCGTACCAATGCACTCTGTGGACTCACTGCACTGCATCCCCAGTGGTGCCAGTGCATTCTCTGGACTCACTGCGCTACATCCCCAGTGGTGCCAGTGCACTCTCTGGACTCACGGCACTGCATCCCCAGTGGTGCCAGTGCACTCTCTGCACTCACTGCACTGCATCCCACGTGGTGCCAGTGCACTCTCTGGACTCACTGCACTGCATCCCCAGTGGTGCCAGTGCACTCTCTGGACTCACTGCACTGCATCCCCAGTGGTGCCAGGGCATTCTCTGGACTCACTGCACTGCATCCACAGTGGTGCCAGGGCACTCTCTGGACTCACTGCACTGCATCCCCAGTGGTGCCAGTGACCTCTCTGGACTCAGTGCACTGCATCCCCAGTGGTGCCAGTGCACTCTCTGGACTCACTGCACTGCATCCCCAGTGGTGCCAGTGCACTCTCTGGACTCACTGCACTGCACCCCCAGTGGTGCCAGTGCAATCTCTGGACTCAGTGCACTGCATTCCCAGTGGTGCCAGTGCACTCTCTGGACTCACTGCACTGCATCCCCAGTGGTGCCAGTGCACACTCTGGACTCACGGCACTGCATCCCCAGTGGTGCCAGTGCACTCTCTGGACTCACCGCACTGCATCCCCAAACGTACCAATGCACTCTCTGGACTCACTGCACTGCATCCCCAGTGGTGCCAGTGCACTCTCTTGACTCATTGCACTGTATCCCCAGTGGTGCCAGTGCACTCTCTGGACTCACTGCAGTGCATCCCCAGTGGTGCCAGTGCACTCTCTGGACTCACTGCAGTGCATCCCCAGTGGTGCCAGTGCACTCTCTGGACTCACTGCACTGCACCCCCATGGGTGCCAGTGCACTCTCTGGACTCACAGCACTGCATCTCCAGTGGTGCCAGTGCACTCTCTGGACTCACTGCACTGCATTCCCAGTGGTGCCACTGCACACTCTGGACTCACGGCTCTGCATCCCCAGTGGTGCCAGTGCACTCTCTGGACTCACTGCACTGCATCCCCAAAGGTGACAGTGCACTCTCTGGACTCACTGCACTGCATCCCCAGTGGTGCCAGTGCACTCTCTGAGCTCACTGCACTGCATCCCCAGTGGTGCCAGTGCACTCTCTTGACTAACCGGGGTGCATCCCCAGTGGTGCCAGTGGACTCTCTGGACTCACTGCACTGCATCCCCTGTGGTGCCAGTGCACTCTCTGGACTTCCCGGGGTGCATCCCCAGTGGTGCCAGTGCACTCTCTGGACGCACCGGGGTGCATCCCCAGTGGTGCCAGTGCACTCTCTGGACTCACTGCACTGCATCCCCAGTGGTGCCAGTGCACTCTCTGGACTCACCGCAGTGCATCATCAGTGGTGCCAGTGCACTCTCTGGACTCACTGCACTGCATCCCCAGTGGTGACAGTGCACTCTCTGGACTCACTGCACTGCATCCCCAGTGGTGCCAGTGCACTCTCTTGAGTCACTGCAGTGCATCCCCAGTGGTGCCCGTGCACTCTCTGGACTCACTACATTGCATCCCCAGTGGTGCCAGTGCACTCTCTGGACTCACTGCAGTGCATCCCCAATCGTACCAGTGCACTCTCTGGACTCACTGCACTGCATCCCCAGTGGTGCCACTGCAATCTCTGGTCTCACTGCAGTGCATCCCCAGTGGTGCCAGTGCACTCTCTGAACTCATTGCACTGCATCCCCAGTGGTGCCAGGGTACTCTCTGGACTCATTGCAGTGCATCCCCAGTGGTGCCAGTGCACTCTCTGGACTCACTGCAGTGCATCCCCAGTGGTACAAGTGCACTCTGTGGACTCACTGCAGTTCGTCCCCAGTGGTGCCAGTGCACTCTCTGGACTCACTGCACTGCATCCCCAGTGGTGCCAGTGCACTCTCTAGACTCACTGCACTGCATCTCCAGTTGTGCCAGTGCACTCTCTGGACTCACTGCAGTGCATCCCCAATGGTGCCAGTACACTCTCTGGACTCACTGCACTGCATCTCCAGTGGTGTCACTGCACTCTCTGGACTCACTGCACTGCATCCCCAGTAGTGCCGGGGCACTCTCTGGACTCACTGCACTGCATCCCCAGTGGTGCCAGTGCCCTCTGTGGACTCACTGCACTGCATCCCCAGTGGGGCCAGTGCACTCTCTGGACTCACTGCACTGCATCCCCAGTGGTGCCAGTGACCTCTGTGGAGTCACTGCACTGCATCCCCAGTGGTGCCAGTGCACTCTCTGGACTCACTGCACTGCATCCCCAGTGGTGCCAGTGCGCTCTCAGGACTCACTGCAGTTCATCCCCAGTGGTGCCAGTGCACTCTCTAGACTCACTGCACTGCATCCCCAGTGGTGCCAGTGCACTCTCTAGACTCACTGCACTGCATCTCCACTATTGCCAGTGCACTCTCTGGACTCACTGCAGTGCATCCCCAATGGTGCCAGTACACTCTCTGGACTCACTGCACTGCATCTCCAGTGGTGTCACTGCACTCTCTGGACTCACTGCACTGCATCCCCAGTAGTGCCGGGGCACTCTCTGGACTCACTGCACTGCATCCCCAGTGGTGCCAGTGCCCTCTGTGGACTCACTGCACTGCATCCCCAGTGGTGCCAGTGCACTCTCTGGACTCACAGCAGTACATCCCCAGTGGTGCCAGTGCACTCTCTGGACTCACTGCACTGCATCCCCAGTGGTGCCAGTGCACTCTCTGGACTCACTGCACTGCATCCCCAATCGTACCAGTGCCACTCTCTGGACTCACTGCACTGCATCCCCAGTGGTGCCAGTGCACTCTCTGAGCTCACTGCACTGCATCCCCAGTGGTGCCAGTGCACTCTCTGGACTCACTGCACTGCATCCCCTGTGGTGGCAGTGCACTCTCTGGACTTGCCGGGGTGCATCCCCAGTGGTGCCAGTGCACTCTCTGGAGTCACCGGTGTGCATCCCCTGTGGAGCCAGTGCACTCTCTGGACTCACTGCACTGCATCCCCAGTGGTGCCAGTGCACTCTGTGGACTCACTGCAGTGCATTTCCAGTTGGTGCCAGTGCACTCTCTGGAGTCACCGCAGTGCATCCCCAGTGGTGCCAGTGCACTCTCTGGACTCACTGCAGTGCATCCCCAATCGTACCAGTGCACTCTCTGGACTCACTGCACTGCATCCCCAGTGGTGCCAGTGCACTCTCTTGAGTCACTGCAGTGCATCCCCAGTGGTGCCAGTGCACTCTCTGGACTCACTGCATTGCATCCCCAGTGGTGCCAGTGCACTCTCTGGACTCACTGCAGTGCATCCCCAATCGTACCAGTGCACTCTCTGGACTCACTGCAGTGCATCCCCAGTGGTGCCACTGCAATCTCTGGTCTCACTGCAGTGCATCCCCAGTGGTGCCAGTGCACTCTCTGGACTCACTGCACTGCATCCCCAGTGGTGCCAGTGCACTCTCTGGACTCACTGCACTGCATCCCCAGTGGTGACAGTGCACTCTCTGGACTTGCCGGGGTGCATCCCCAGGGGTGCCAGTGCACACTCTGGAGTCACTGCACTGCATCCCCAGTGGTGCCAGTGCACTCTCTGGACTCACTGCACTGCATCCCCAGTGGTGCCAGTGACCTCTCTGGACTCACTGCACTGCATCCCCAGTGGTGCCAGTGCACTCTCTGGACTCACCGCACTGCATCCCCAGTGTGCCAGTGCACTCTCTGGACTCACTGCAGTGCATCCCCAGTGGTGCCAGTGCACTCTCTGGACTCACTGCACTGCATCCCCAGTGGTGCCAGTGCACTCTCTGAGCTCACTGCACGGCATCCCCAGTGGTGCCAGTGCACTCTCTTTACTCATTGCACTGCATCGCCAGTGGTGTCAGTGCACTCTCTTGCGTCACTGCAGTGCATCCCCAGTGGTGCCAGTGCACTCTCTGGACTCACTGCATTGCATCCCCAGTGGTGCCAGTGCACTCTCTGGACTCACTGCACTGCATCCCCAATCGTACCAGTGCCACTCTCTGGACTCACTGCACTGCATCCCCAGTGGTGCCACTGCAATCTCTGGTCTCAGTGCAGTGCATCTCCAGTGGTGCCAGTGCACTCTCTGGACTCACTGCACTGCATCCCCAGTGGTGCCAGTGCACTCTCTGGACTCACTGCAGTGCATCCCCACTGGTGCCAGTGCACTCTCTGGACTCACTGCACTGCATCCCCAGTTGTGCCAGTGCACTCTCTGGACTTCCCGGGGTGCATCGCCAGTGGTGCCAGTGCACTCTCTGGACTCACCGGGGTGCATCCCCAGTGGTGCCAGTGCACTCTCTGGACTCACTGCAGTGCAACCCCAGTGGTGCCAGTGCACTCTCTGGACTCACTGCAGTGCATCCCCAGTGGTGCCAGTGCACTCTCTGGAGTCACCGCAGTGCATCCCCAGTGGTGCCAGTGCACTCTCTGGACTCACTGCAGTGCATCCCCAATCGTACCAGTGCACTCTCTGGACTCACTGCACTGCATCCCCAGTGGTGCCAGTGCACTCTCTTGAGTCACTGCAGTGCATCCCCAATCGTACCAGTGCACTCTCTGGACTCACTGCACTGCATCCCCAGTGGTGCCAGTGCACTCTCTGGAAGCATGGCAGTGCATACCCAGTGATGCCAGTGCACTCTCTGGACTCACGGCAGTGCATCCCCAGTGGTGCCAGTGCACTCTCTGGACTCACGGCAGTGCATCCCCAGTGGTGCCAGTGTACTCTCTGGACTCACTGCGCTGCATCCCCAGTGGTGCCAGTGCACTCTCTGGACTCACTGCCCTGCATCCCTAGTGGTGCCAGTGCACTCTCTGGACTCACTGCACTGCATCACCAGTGGTGACAGTGCATTCTCTGGACTCACTGCAGTGCATCCCCAGTGGTGCCAGTGCACTCTCTGGACTCACTGCACTGCATCCCCAGTGGTGCCAGTGCCCTCTCTGGACTCACTGCACTGCATGCCCAGTGGTGCCAGTGCAGTCTCTGGACTCACTGCAGTGCATCCCCAGTGGTGCCAGTGCACTCTGTGGAGTCACTGCACTGCATCCCCAGTGGTGCAAGTGCACTCTCTGGACTCACTGCAGCACATCCCCAGTGGTGCCAAGGCACTCTCTGGACTCACTGCAGTGCATCCCCAGTGGTGCCAGTGCATTCTCCGGACTCACTGCAGTGCATCCCCAGTGGTGCCAGTGCACTCTCTGGACTCACAGCACTGCATCCCCAGTGGTGCCAGTGCACTCTCTGGACTCACGGCACTGCATCCCCAGTGGTGCCAGTGCACTCTCTGGACTCACTGCACTGCATCCCCAGTGGTGCCAGTGCACTCTCTGGACTCACTGCAGTGCATCCCCAGTGGTGCCAGTGCACTCTCTGGAGTCACTGCAGTGCATCACCAGTGGTGCCAGTGCACTCTCTGGACTCACTGCAGTGCATCCCCAATCGTACCAGTACACTCTCTGGACTCACTGCACTGCATCCCCAGTGGTGCCAGTGCACTCTCTTGAGTCACTGCAGTGCATCCCCAATCGTACCAGTGCACTCTCTGGACTCACTGCACTACATCCCCAGTGGTGCCACTGCAATCTCTGCTCTCACTGCAGTGCATCCCCAGTGGTGACAGTGAACTCTCTGAACTCATTGCACTGCATCCCCAGTGGTGCCAGGGTACTCTCTGGACTCACTGCAGTGCATCCCCAGTGGTGCCAGTGCACTCTCTGGACTCACTGCAGTGCATCCCTAGTGGTGCAAGTGCACTCTCTGGACTCACTGCAGTTCATCCCCAGTGGTGCCAGTGCACTCTCTGGACTCACTGCACTGCATCCCCAGTGGTGCCAGTGCACTCTCTGGACTCAGTGCACTGCATCCCCAGTGGTGCCAGTGCACCTCTCTGGAATCACTGCACTGCACCCCCAGTGGTGCCAGTGCACTCTCTGGACTCACCGCACTGCATCCCCAGTGGTGCCAGTGCACTCTCTGGACTCACTGCAGTGCATCCCCAGTGGTGCCAGTGCACTCTCTGGATTCACTGCACTGCATCCCCAGTGGTGACAGTGCACTCTCTGAGCTCACTGCACTGCATCCCCAGTCGTGCCAGTGCACTCTGTGGACTCACTGCACTGCATCCCCAGTGGTGCCAGTGCACTCTCTGGACTCACTGCCCTGCATCCCCAGTGGTGCCAGTGCACTCTCTGGACTCACTGCACTGCATCCCCAGTGGTGCCAGTGCACTCTCTGAGCTCACTGCACTGCATCCCCAGTGGTGCCAGTGCACTCTCTGCACTCACTGCACTGCATCCCCAGTGGTGCCAGTGAACTCTCTGGACTGACTGCACTGCATCACCAGTGGTGCCAGTGCACTCTCTTGAGTCACTGCACTGCATCCCCAGTGGTGCCAGTGCACTCTCTGGACTCACGGCAGTGCATCCCCAGTGGTGCCAATGCACTCTCTTGAGTCACTGCACTGCATCCCCAGTGGTGACACTGCACTCTCTGGACTCACCGCACTGCATCCCCAGTGGTGCCAGTGCACTCTCTGGACTCACTGCAGTGCATCCCCAGTGGTGCCAGTGCACTCTCTGGACTCACTGCACTGCATCCCCAAAGGTGACAGTGCACTCTCTGGACTCATTGCACTGCATCCCCAGTGGTGCCAGAGCACTCTCTGGACTCACTGCACTGCATCCCCAGTGGTGCCAGTGCACTCTCTGGACTCATTGCACTGCATCGCCAGTGGTGTCAGTGCACTCTCTTGCGTCACTGCAGTGCATCCCCAGTGGTGCCAGTGCACTCTCTGGACTCACTGCATTGCATCCCCAGTGGTGCCAGTGCACTCTCTGGACTCACTGCACTGCATCCCCAATAGTACCAGTGCCACTCTCTGGACTCACTGCACTGCATCCCCAGTGGTGCCACTGCAATCTCTGGTCTCAGTGCAGTGCATCCCCAGTGGTGCCAGTGCACTCTCTGGACTCACTGCACTGCATCCCCAGTGGTGCCAGTGCACTCTCTGGACTCACTGCAGTGCATCCCCACTGGTGCCAGTGCACTCTCTGGACTCACTGCACTGCATCCCCAGTTGTGCCAGTGCACTCTCTGGACTTCCCGGGGTGCATCGCCAGTGGTGCCAGTGCACTCTCTGGACTCACCGGGGTGCATCCCCAGTGGTGCCAGTGCACTCTCTGGACTCACTGCAGTGCAACCCCAGTGGTGCCAGTGCACTCTCTGGACTCACTGCAGTGCATCCCCAGTGGTGCCAGTGCACTCTCTGGAGTCACCGCAGTGCATCCCCAGTGGTGCCAGTGCACTCTCTGGACTCACTGCAGTGCATCCCCAATCGTACCAGTGCACTCTCTGGACTCACTGCACTGCATCCCCAGTGGTGCCAGTGCACTCTCTTGAGTCACTGCAGTGCATCCCCAATCGTACCAGTGCACTCTCTGGACTCACTGCACTGCATCCCCAGTGGTGCCAGTGCACTCTCTGGAAGCATGGCAGTGCATACCCAGTGATGCCAGTGCACTCTGTGGACTCACGGCAGTGCATCCCCAGTGGTGCCAGTGCACTCTCTGGACTCACGGCAGTGCATCCCCAGTGGTGCCAGTGTACTCTCTGGACTCACTGCGCTGCATCCCCAGTGGTGCCAGTGCCCTCTCTGGACTCACTGCCCTGCATCCCTAGTGGTGCCAGTGCACTCTCTGGACTCACTGCACTGCATCACCAGTGGTGACAGTGCATTCTCTGGACTCACTGCAGTGCATCCCCAGTGGTGCCAGTGCACTCTCTGGACTCACTGCACTGCATCCCCAGTGGTGCCAGTGCCCTCTCTGGACTCACTGCACTGCATGCCCAGTGGTGCCAGTGCAGTCTCTGGACTCACTGCAGTGCATCCCCAGTGGTGCCAGTGCACTCTGTGGAGTCACTGCACTGCATCCCCAGTGGTGCAAGTGCACTCTCTGGACTCACTGCAGCACATCCCCAGTGGTGCCAAGGCACTCTCTGGACTCACTGCAGTGCATCCCCAGTGGTGCCAGTGCATTCTCCGGACTCACTGCAGTGCATCCCCAGTGGTGCCAGTGCACTCTCTGGACTCACAGCACTGCATCCCCAGTGGTGCCAGTGCACTCTCTGGACTCACGGCACTGCATCCCCAGTGGTGCCAGTGCACTCTCTGGACTCACTGCACTGCATCCCCAGTGGTGCCAGTGCACTCTCTGGACTCACTGCAGTGCATCCCCAGTGGTGCCAGTGCACTCTCTGGAGTCACCGCAGTGCATCACCAGTGGTGCCAGTGCACTCTCTGGACTCACTGCAGTGCATCCCCAATCGTACCAGTACACTCTCTGGACTCACTGCACTGCATCCCCAGTGGTGCCAGTGCACTCTCTTGAGTCACTGCAGTGCATCCCCAATCGTACCAGTGCACTCTCTGGACTCACTGCACTACATCCCCAGTGGTGCCACTGCAATCTCTGGTCTCACTGCAGTGCATCCCCAGTGGTGACAGTGAACTCTCCGGACTCATTGCACTGCATCCCCAGTGGTGCCAGGGTACTCTCTGGACTCACTGCAGTGCATCCCCAGTGGTGCCAGTGCACTCTCTGGACTCACTGCAGTGCATCCCTAGTGGTGCAAGTGCACTCTCTGGACTCACTGCAGTTCATCCCCAGTGGTGCCAGTGCACTCTCTGGACTCACTGCACTGCATCCCCAATGGTGACAGTGCACTCTCTGGACTTACCGGGGTGCATCCCCAGTGGTGCCAGTGCACTCTCTGGACTCACTGGGGTGCATCCCCAGTGGTGCCAGTGCACTCTCTGGACTCACTGCACTGCATCCCCAGTGCTGCCACTGCACTCTCTGGACTCACTGCACTGCATCCCCAGTGGTGCCAATGCACTCTATGGACTCTCTGCACTGCATCCCCAGTGGTACCAGTGCCCTCTGTGGACTCACTGAACTACATCCCCAGTGGGGCCAGTGCACTCTCTGCACTCACTGCACTGCATCCCCAGTGGTGCCAGTGAACTCTCTGGACTCGCTGCACTGCATCCCCAGTGGTGCCAGTGCACTCTCTGGACTCACTGCACTGCATCCCCAGTGGTGCCAGTGCACTCTCTGGACTCACTGCACTGCATCCCCAGTGGTGCCAGTGCACTCTCTGGACTCACTGCAGTGCATCCCCAATCGTTCCAGTGCACTCTCTGGTCTCACTGCAGTGCATCCCCAGTGGTGCCAGTGAACTCTCTGGACTCACTGCACTGCATCCCCTGTGGTGCCAGTGCGCTCTCTTGAGTCACTGCATTGCATCCCCAGTGGTGCCAGTGCACTCCCTGGACTCACTGCATTGCATCCCTGGTGGTGCCATTGCACTCTCTGGACTCCCTGCAGTGCATCCCCAATCGTTCCAGTGCACTCTCTGGACTCACTGCACTGCATCCCCAGTAATGCCACTGCAATCTCTGGTCTCACTGCAGTGCATCCCCAGTGGTGCCAGTGCACCCTCTGGACTCATTGCACCACATCCCCAGTGGTGCCAGTGCACTCTCTGGACTCACTGCAGTGCATCCCCAGTGGTGCCAGTGCACTCTCTGGACTCACTGCAGTGCAT
Organism: Anser brachyrhynchus; assembly: GCF_964034855.1. Classification (NCBI taxonomy): domain Eukaryota; kingdom Metazoa; phylum Chordata; class Aves; order Anseriformes; family Anatidae; genus Anser; species Anser brachyrhynchus. Next base: position 120,343 of record NW_027663745.1, on the reverse strand, counting down.
TCCCAGTGGTACCAGTGCACTCTCTGGACTCACTGCAGTGCATCCCCAGTGGTGCCAGTGCACTCTCTGGACTCACTGCACTGCATCCCCAGTGGTGCCAGTGCACTCTCTGGACTCACTGCACTGCATTCCCAGTGGTGACAGTGCACTCTCTGGACCTGCCGGGGTGCATCCCCAGTGGTGCCAGTGCACTCTCTGGACTCACCGGGGTGCATCCCCAGTGGTGCCAGTGCACTCTCTGGAGTCAGTGCACTGCATCCCCAGTGGTGCCAGTGCACCTCTCTGGAATCACTGCACTGCACCCCCAGTGGTGCCAGTACACTCTCTGGACTCACCGCACTGCATCCCCAGTGGTGCCAGTGCACTCTCTGGACTCACTGCAGTGCATCCCCAGTGGTGCCAGTGCACTCTCTGGTCTCACTGCACTGCATCCCCAGTGGTGACAGTGCACTCTCTGAGCTCACTGCACTGCATCCCCAGTCGTGCCAGTGCACTCTGTGGACTCACTGCACTGCATCCCCAGTGGTGCCAGTGCACTCTCTGGACTCACTGCACTACATCTCCAATGCTGCCACTGCACTCTCTGGACTCACTGCACTGCATCCCCAGTGGTGCCAGTGCACTCTCTGAGCTCACTGCACTGCATCCCCAGTGGTGCCAGTGCACTCTCTGCACTCACTGCACTGCATCCCCAGTGGTGCCAGTGAACTCTCTGGACTGACTGCACTGCATCACCAGTGGTGCCAGTGCACTCTCTTGAGTCACTGCACTGCATCCCCAGTGGTGCCAGTGCACTCTCTGGACTCACCGCATTGCATCCCCAGTGGTGCCAATGCACTCTCTTGAGTCACTGCACTGCATCCCCAGTGGTGACACTGCACTCTCTGGACTCACCGCACTGCATCCCCAGTGGTGCCAGTGCACTCTCTGGACTCACTGCAGTGCATCCCCAGTGGTGCCAGTGCACTCTCTGGACTCACTGCACTGCATCCCCAAAGGTGACAGTGCACTCTCTGGACTCATTGCACTGCATCCCCAGTGGTGCCAGAGCACTCTCTGGACTCACTGCACTGCATCCACAGTGGTGCCAGTGCACTCTCTGGACTCACTGCACTGCATCCCCTGTGGAGCCAGTGCACTCTCTGGACTTGCCGGGGTGCATCGCCAGTGGTGCCAGTGCACTCTCTGGACTCACCGGGGTGCATCCCCAGTGGTGCCAGTGCACTCTCTGGACTCACTGCACTGCATCCCCAGTGGTGCCAGTGCACTCTCTGGACTCACTGCATTGCATCCCCAGTGGTGCCAATGCACTCTCTGGACTCACTGCAGTGCATCCCCAATCGTACCAGTGCACTCTCTGGACTCACTGCACTGCATCCCCAGTAGTGCCACTGCACTCTCTGGAGTCACTGAACTGCATCCCCAGTGGTGCCAGTGCACTCTCTGCACTTACTGCAGTGCATCCCCAGTGGTGCCAGTGCACTCTCTGGACTCACTGCACTGCATCCCCAGTGGTGCCAGTGCACTCTCTGGAAGCACGGCAGTGCATACCCAGTGATGCCAGTGCACTCTGTGGACTCACGGCAGTGCATCCCCAGTGGTGCCAGTGCACTCTCTGGACTCACGGCAGTGCATCCCCAGTGGTGCCAGTGTACTCTCTGGACTCACTGTGCTGCATCCCCAGTGGTGACAGTACACTCTCTGGACTTGCCGGGGTGCATCCCCAGTGGTGCCAGTGCACACTCTGGAGTCACTGCACTGCATCCCCAGTGGTGCCAGTGCACTCTCTGGACTCACTGCACTGCATCCCCAGTGGTGCCAGTGCACTCTCTGGAAGCACGGCAGTGCATACCCAGTGATGCCAGTGCACTCTGTGGACACACGGCAGTGCATCCCCAGTGGTGCCAGTGCACTCTCTGGACTCACGGCAGTGCATCCCCAGTGGTGCCAGTGTACTCTCTGGACTCACTGCGCTGCATCCCCAGTGGTGCCAGTGCACTCTCTGGACTCACTGCACTGCATCCCCAGTGGTGACAGTGCACTCTCTGGACTTGCCGGGGTGCATCCCCAGTGGTGCCAGTGCACACTCTGGAGTCACTACACTGCATCCCCAGTGGTGCCAGTGCACTCTCTGGACTCACTGCACTGCATCCCCAGTGGTGCCAGTGCACTCTCTGGACTCACTGCACTGCATCCCCAGTGGTGCCAGTGCACTCTCTGGACTCACTGCATTGCATCCCCAGTGTGCCAGTGCACTCTCTGGACTCACTGCAGTGCATCCCCAGTGGTGCCAGTGCACTCTCTGGACTCACTGCACTGCATCCCCAGTGGTGCCAGTGCACTCTCTTGCGTCACTGCAGTGCATCCCCAGTGGTGCCAGTGCACTCTCTGGACTCACTGCATTGCATCCCCAGTGGTGCCAGTGCACTCTCTGGACTCACTGCACTGCATCCCCAGTGGTGCCTGTGCACACTCTGGAGTCACTGCAGTGCATCCCCAGTGGTGCCAATGCACTCTATGGACTCTCTGCACTGCATCCCCAGTGGTACCAGTGCCCTCTGTGGACTCACTGCACTACATCCCCAGTGGGGCCAGTGGACTCTCTGCACTCACTGCACTGCATCCCCAGTGGTGCCAGTGAACTCTCTGGACTCACTGCACTGCATCCCCAGTGGTGCCAGTGCACTCTCTGGACTCACTGCACTGCATCCCCAGTGGTGCCAGTGCACTCTCTGGACTCACTGCACTGCATCCCCAGTGGTGCCAGTGCACTCTCTGGACTCACTGCAGTGCATCCCCAATCGTACCAGTGCAATCTCTGGTCTCACTGCAGTGCATCCCCAGTGGTGCCAATGCACTCTATGGACTCACGGCACTGCATCCCCAGTGGTGCCAGTGAACTCTCTGGACTCACTGCACTGCATCCCCAGTGGTGCCAGTGCGCTCTCTTGAGTCACTGCATTGCATCCCCAGTGGTGCCAGTGCACTCCCTGGACTCACTGCATTGCATCCCTGGTGGTGCCATTGCACTCTCTGGACTCCCTGCAGTGCATCCCCAATCGTTCCAGTGCACTCTCTGGACTCACTGCACTGCATCCCCAGTAATGCCACTGCAATCTCTGGTCTCACTGCAGTGCATCCCCAGTGGTGCCAGTGCACCCTCTGGACTCATTGCACCACATCCCCAGTGGTGCCAGTGCACTCTCTGGACTCACTGTAGTGCATCCCCAGTGGTGCCAGTGCACTCTCTGGACTCACTGCAGTGCATTCCCAGTGGTACCAGTGCACTCTCTGGACTCACTGCAGTGCATCCCCAGTGGTGCCAGTGCACTCTCTGGACTCACTGCACTGCATCCCCAGTGGTGCCAGTGCACTCTCTGGACTCACTGCACTGCATTCCCAGTGGTGACAGTGCACTCTCTGGACCTGCCGGGGTGCATCCCCAGTGGTGCCAGTGCACTCTCTGGACTCACCGGGGTGCATCCCCAGTGGTGCCAGTGCACTCTCTGGACTCAGTGCACTGCATCCCCAGTGGTGCCAGTGCACCTCTCTGGAATCACTGCACTGCACCCCCAGTGGTGCCAGTGCACTCTCTGGACTCACCGCACTGCATCCCCAGTGGTGCCAGTGCACTCTCTGGACTCACTGCAGTGCATCCCCAGTGGTGCCAGTGCACTCTCTGGATTCACTGCACTGCATCCCCAGTGGTGACAGTGCACTCTCTGAGCTCACTGCACTGCATCCCCAGTCGTGCCAGTGCACTCTCTGGACTCACTGCCCTGCATCCCCAGTGGTGCCAGTGCACTCTCTGGACTCACTGCACTGCATCCCCAGTGGTGCCAGTGCACTCTCTGAGCTCACTGCACTGCATCCCCAGTGGTGCCAGAGCACTCTCTGCACTCACTGCACTGCATCCCCAGTGGTGCCAGTGAACTCTCTGGACTGACTGCACTGCATCACCAGTGGTGCCAGTGCACTCTCTTGAGTCACTGCACTGCATCCCCAGTGGTGCCAGTGCACTCTCTGGACTCACCGCACTGCATCCCCAGTGGTGCCAATGCACTCTCTTGAGTCACTGCACTGCATCCCCAGTGGTGACACTGCACTCTCTGGACTCACCGCACTGCATCCCCAGTGGTGCCAGTGCACTCTCTGGACTCACTGCAGTGCATCCCCAGTGGTGCCAGTGCACTCTCTGGACTCACTGCACTGCATTCCCAAAGGTGACAGTGCACTCTCTGGACTCATTGCACTGCATCCCCAGTGGTGCCAGAGCACTCTCTGGACTCACTGCACTGCATCCACAGTGGTGCCAGTGCACTCTCTGGACTCACTGCACTGCATCCCCTGTGGAGCCAGTGCACTCTCTGGACTTGCCGGGGTGCATCGCCAGTGGTGCCAGTGCACTCTCTGGACTCACCGGGGTGCATCCCCAGTGGTGCCAGTGCACTCTCTGGACTCACTGCACTGCATCCCCAGTGGTGCCAGTGCACTCTCTGGACTCACTGCATTGCATCCCCAGTGGTGCCAGTGCACTCTCTGGACTCACTGCAGTGCATCCCCAATCGTACCAGTGCACTCTCTGGACTCACTGCACTGCGTCCCCAGTAGTGCCACTGCACTCTCTGGAGTCACTGAACTGCATCCCCAGTGGTGCCAGTGCACTCTCTGCACTTACTGCAGTGCATCCCCAGTGGTGCCAGTGCACTCTCTTGGCTCACTGCAGTGCATCCCCAGTGGTGCCAGTGCACTCTCTGGAAGCACGGCAGTGCATACCCAGTGATTCCAGTGCACTCTGTGGACTCACGGCAGTGCATCCCCAGTGGTGCCAGTGCACTCTCTGGACTCACGGCAGTGCATCCCCAGTGGTGCCAGTGTACTCTCTGGACTCACTGTGCTGCATCCCCAGTGGTGCCAGTGCACTCTCTGGACTTGCCCGGGTGCATCCCCAGTGGTGCCAGTGCACACTCTGCACTCACTGCACTGCATCCCCAGTGGTGCCAGTGAACTCTCTGGACTGACTGCACTGCATCACCAGTGGTGCCAGTGCACTCTCTTGAGTCACTGCACTGCATCCCCAGTGGTGCCAGTGCACTCTCTGGACTCACCGCATTGCATCCCCAGTGGTGCCAATGCACTCTCTTGAGTCACTGCACTGCATCCCCAGTGGTGACACTGCACTCTCTGGACTCACCGCACTGCATCCCCAGTGGTGCCAGTGCACTCTCTGGACTCACTGCAGTGCATCCCCAGTGGTGCCAGTGCACTCTCTGGACTCACTGCACTGCATCCCCAAAGGTGACAGTGCACTCTCTGGACTCATTGCACTGCATCCCCAGTGGTGCCAGAGCACTCTCTGGACTCACTGCACTGCATCCACAGTGGTGCCAGTGCACTCTCTGGACTCACTGCACTGCATCCCCTGTGGAGCCAGTGCACTCTCTGGACTTGCCGGGGTGCATCGCCAGTGGTGCCAGTGCACTCTCTGGACTCACCGGGGTGCATCCCCAGTGGTGCCAGTGCACTCTCTGGACTCACTGCACTGCATCCCCAGTGGTGCCAGTGCACTCTCTGGACTCACTGCATTGCATCCCCAGTGGTGCCAATGCACTCTCTGGACTCACTGCAGTGCATCCCCAATCGTACCAGTGCACTCTCTGGACTCACTGCACTGCATCCCCAGTAGTGCCACTGCACTCTCTGGAGTCACTGAACTGCATCCCCAGTGGTGCCAGTGCACTCTCTGCACTTACTGCAGTGCATCCCCAGTGGTGCCAGTGCACTCTCTGGACTCACTGCACTGCATCCCCAGTGGTGCCAGTGCACTCTCTGGAAGCACGGCAGTGCATACCCAGTGATGCCAGTGCACTCTGTGGACACACGGCAGTGCATCCCCAGTGGTGCCAGTGCACTCTCTGGACTCACGGCAGTGCATCCCCAGTGGTGCCAGTGTACTCTCTGGACTCACTGCGCTGCATCCCCAGTGGTGCCAGTGCACTCTCTGGACTCACTGCACTGCATCCCCAGTGGTGACAGTGCACTCTCTGGACTTGCCGGGGTGCATCCCCAGTGGTGCCAGTGCACACTCTGGAGTCACTACACTGCATCCCCAGTGGTGCCAGTGCACTCTCTGGACTCACTGCACTGCATCCCCAGTGGTGCCAGTGCACTCTCTGGACTCACTGCACTGCATCCCCAGTGGTGCCAGTGCACTCTCTGGACTCACTGCATTGCATCCCCAGTGTGCCAGTGCACTCTCTGGACTCACTGCAGTGCATCCCCAGTGGTGCCAGTGCACTCTCTGGACTCACTGCACTGCATCCCCAGTGGTGCCAGTGCACTCTCTTGCGTCACTGCAGTGCATCCCCAGTGGTGCCAGTGCACTCTCTGGACTCACTGCATTGCATCCCCAGTGGTGCCAGTGCACTCTCTGGACTCACTGCACTGCATCCCCAGTGGTGCCTGTGCACACTCTGGAGTCACTGCAGTGCATCCCCAGTGGTGCCAATGCACTCTATGGACTCTCTGCACTGCATCCCCAGTGGTACCAGTGCCCTCTGTGGACTCACTGCACTACATCCCCAGTGGGGCCAGTGGACTCTCTGCACTCACTGCACTGCATCCCCAGTGGTGCCAGTGAACTCTCTGGACTCACTGCACTGCATCCCCAGTGGTGCCAGTGCACTCTCTGGACTCACTGCACTGCATCCCCAGTGGTGCCAGTGCACTCTCTGGACTCACTGCACTGCATCCCCAGTGGTGCCAGTGCACTCTCTGGACTCACTGCAGTGCATCCCCAATCGTACCAGTGCAATCTCTGGTCTCACTGCAGTGCATCCCCAGTGGTGCCAATGCACTCTATGGACTCACGGCACTGCATCCCCAGTGGTGCCAGTGAACTCTCTGGACTCACTGCACTGCATCCCCAGTGGTGCCAGTGCGCTCTCTTGAGTCACTGCATTGCATCCCCAGTGGTGCCAGTGCACTCCCTGGACTCACTGCATTGCATCCCTGGTGGTGCCATTGCACTCTCTGGACTCCCTGCAGTGCATCCCCAATCGTTCCAGTGCACTCTCTGGACTCACTGCACTGCATCCCCAGTAATGCCACTGCAATCTCTGGTCTCACTGCAGTGCATCTCCAGTGGTGCCAGTGCACCCTCTGGACTCATTGCACCACATCCCCAGTGGTGCCAGTGCACTCTCTGGACTCACTGTAGTGCATCCCCAGTGGTGCCAGTGCACTCTCTGGACTCACTGCAGTGCATTCCCAGTGGTACCAGTGCACTCTCTGGACTCACTGCAGTGCATCCCCAGTGGTGCCAGTGCACTCTCTGGACTCACTGCACTGCATCCCCAGTGGTGCCAGTGCACTCTCTGGACTCACTGCACTGCATTCCCAGTGGTGCCAGTGCACTCTCTGGACCTGCCGGGGTGCATCCCCAGTGGTGCCAGTGCACTCTCTGGACTCACCGGGGTGCATCCCCAGTGGTGCCAGTGCACTCTCTGGACTCAGTGCACTGCATCCCCAGTGGTGCCAGTGCACCTCTCTGGAATCACTGCACTGCATCCCCAGTGGTGCCAGTGCACTCTCTGGACTCACCGCACTGCATCCCCAGTGGTGCCAGTGCACTCTCTGGACTCACTGCAGTGCATCCCCAGTGGTGCCAGTGCACTCTCTTGAGTCACTGCACTGCATCCCCAGTGGTGCCAGTGCACTCTCTGGACTCACCGCATTGCATCCCCAGTGGTGCCAATGCACTCTCTTGAGTCACTGCACTGCATCCCCAGTGGTGACACTGCACTCTCTGGACTCACCGCACTGCATCCCCAGTGGTGCCAGTGCACTCTCTGGACTCACTGCAGTGCATCCCCAGTGGTGCCAGTGCACTCTCTGGACTCACTGCACTGCATCCCCAAAGGTGACAGTGCACTCTCTGGACTCATTGCACTGCATCCCCAGTGGTGCCAGAGCACTCTCTGGACTCACTGCACTGCATCCACAGTGGTGCCAGTGCACTCTCTGGACTCACTGCACTGCATCCCCTGTGGAGCCAGTGCACTCTCTGGACTTGCCGGGGTGCATCGCCAGTGGTGCCAGTGCACTCTCTGGACTCACCGGGGTGCATCCCCAGTGGTGCCAGTGCACTCTCTGGACTCACTGCACTGCATCCCCAGTGGTGCCAGTGCACTCTCTGGACTCACTGCATTGCATCCCCAGTGGTGCCAATGCACTCTCTGGACTCACTGCAGTGCATCCCCAATCGTACCAGTGCACTCTCTGGACTCACTGCACTGCATCCCCAGTAGTGCCACTGCACTCTCTGGAGTCACTGAACTGCATCCCCAGTGGTGCCAGTGCACTCTCTGGACTCACTGCACTGCATCCCCAGTGGTGCCAGTGCACTCTCTGGAAGCACGGCAGTGCATACCCAGTGATGCCAGTGCACTCTGTGGACTCACGGCAGTGCATCCCCAGTGGTGCCAGTGCACTCTCTGGACTCACGGCAGTGCATCCCCAGTGGTGCCAGTGTACTCTCTGGACTCACTGTGCTGCATCCCCAGTGGTGACAGTACACTCTCTGGACTTGCCGGGGTGCATCCCCAGTGGTGCCAGTGCACACTCTGGAGTCACTGCACTGCATCCCCAGTGGTGCCAGTGCACTCTCTGGACTCACTGCACTGCATCCCCAGTGGTGCCAGTGCACTCTCTGGAAGCACGGCAGTGCATACCCAGTGATGCCAGTGCACTCTGTGGACACACGGCAGTGCATCCCCAGTGGTGCCAGTGCACTCTCTGGACTCACGGCAGTGCATCCCCAGTGGTGCCAGTGTACTCTCTGGACTCACTGCGCTGCATCCCCAGTGGTGCCAGTGCACTCTCTGGACTCACTGCACTGCATCCCCAGTGGTGACAGTGCACTCTCTGGACTTGCCGGGGTGCATCCCCAGTGGTGCCAGTGCACACTCTGGAGTCACTACACTGCATCCCCAGTGGTGCCAGTGCACTCTCTGGACTCACTGCACTGCATCCCCAGTGGTGCCAGTGCACTCTCTGGACTCACTGCACTGCATCCCCAGTGGTGCCAGTGCACTCTCTGGACTCACTGCATTGCATCCCCAGTGTGCCAGTGCACTCTCTGGACTCACTGCAGTGCATCCCCAGTGGTGCCAGTGCACTCTCTGGACTCACTGCACTGCATCCCCAGTGGTGCCAGTGCACTCTCTTGCGTCACTGCAGTGCATCCCCAGTGGTGCCAGTGCACTCTCTGGACTCACTGCATTGCATCCCCAGTGGTGCCAGTGCACTCTCTGGACTCACTGCACTGCATCCCCAGTGGTGCCTGTACTCACTCTGGAGTCACTGCAGTGCATCCCCAGTGGTGCCAATGCACTCTATGGACTCTCTGCACTGCATCCCCAGTGGTACCAGTGCCCTCTGTGGACTCACTGCACTACATCCCCAGTGGGGCCAGTGGACTCTCTGCACTCACTGCACTGCATCCCCAGTGGTGCCAGTGAACTCTCTGGACTCACTGCACTGCATCCCCAGTGGTGCCAGTGCACTCTCTGGACTCACTGCACTGCATCCCCAGTGGTGCCAGTGCACTCTCTGGACTCACTGCACTGCATCCCCAGTGGTGCCAGTGCACTCTCTGGACTCACTGCAGTGCATCCCCAATCGTACCAGTGCAATCTCTGGTCTCACTGCAGTGCATCCCCAGTGGTGCCAATGCACTCTATGGACTCACGGCACTGCATCCCCAGTGGTGCCAGTGAACTCTCTGGACTCACTGCACTGCATCCCCAGTGGTGCCAGTGCGCTCTCTTGAGTCACTGCATTGCATCCCCAGTGGTGCCAGTGCACTCCCTGGACTCACTGCATTGCATCCCTGGTGGTGCCATTGCACTCTCTGGACTCCCTGCAGTGCATCCCCAATCGTTCCAGTGCACTCTCTGGACTCACTGCACTGCATCCCCAGTAATGCCACTGCAATCTCTGGTCTCACTGCAGTGCATCCCCAGTGGTGCCAGTGCACCCTCTGGACTCATTGCACCACATCCCCAGTGGTGCCAGTGCACTCTCTGGACTCACTGTAGTGCATCCCCAGTGGTGCCAGTGCACTCTCTGGACTCACTGCAGTGCATTCCCAGTGGTACCAGTGCACTCTCTGGACTCACTGCAGTGCATCCCCAGTGGTGCCAGTGCACTCTCTGGACTCACTGCACTGCATCCCCAGTGGTGCCAGTGCACTCTCTGGACTCACTGCACTGCATTCCCAGTGGTGACAGTGCACTCTCTGGACCTGCCGGGGTGCATCCCCAGTGGTGCCAGTGCACTCTCTGGACTCACCGGGGTGCATCCCCAGTGGTGCCAGTGCACTCTCTGGACTCAGTGCACTGCATCCCCAGTGGTGCCAGTGCACCTCTCTGGAATCACTGCACTGCACCCCCAGTGGTGCCAGTGCACTCTCTGGACTCACCGCACTGCATCCCCAGTGGTGCCAGTGCACTCTCTGGACTCACTGCAGTGCATCCCCAGTGGTGCCAGTGCACTCTCTGGATTCACTGCACTGCATCCCCAGTGGTGACAGTGCACTCTCTGAGCTCACTGCACTGCATCCCCAGTCGTGCCAGTGCACTCTCTGGACTCACTGCCCTGCATCCCCAGTGGTGCCAGTGCACTCTCTGGACTCACTGCACTGCATCCCCAGTGGTGCCAGTGCACTCTCTGAGCTCACTGCACTGCATCCCCAGTGGTGCCAGAGCACTCTCTGCACTCACTGCACTGCATCCCCAGTGGTGCCAGTGAACTCTCTGGACTGACTGCACTGCATCACCAGTGGTGCCAGTGCACTCTCTTGAGTCACTGCACTGCATCCCCAGTGGTGCCAGTGCACTCTCTGGACTCACCGCACTGCATCCCCAGTGGTGCCAATGCACTCTCTTGAGTCACTGCACTGCATCCCCAGTGGTGACACTGCACTCTCTGGACTCACCGCACTGCATCCCCAGTGGTGCCAGTGCACTCTCTGGACTCACTGCAGTGCATCCCCAGTGGTGCCAGTGCACTCTCTGGACTCACTGCACTGCATTCCCAAAGGTGACAGTGCACTCTCTGGACTCATTGCACTGCATCCCCAGTGGTGCCAGAGCACTCTCTGGACTCACTGCACTGCATCCACAGTGGTGCCAGTGCACTCTCTGGACTCACTGCACTGCATCCCCTGTGGAGCCAGTGCACTCTCTGGACTTGCCGAGGTGCATCGCCAGTGGTGCCAGTGCACTCTCTGGACTCACCGGGGTGCATCCCCAGTGGTGCCAGTGCACTCTCTGGACTCACTGCACTGCATCCCCAGTGGTGCCAGTGCACTCTCTGGACTCACTGCATTGCATCCCCAGTGGTGCCAGTGCACTCTCTGGACTCACTGCAGTGCATCCCCAATCGTACCAGTGCACTCTCTGGACTCACTGCACTGCGTCCCCAGTAGTGCCACTGCACTCTCTGGAGTCACTGAACTGCATCCCCAGTGGTGCCAGTGCACTCTCTGCACTTACTGCAGTGCATCCCCAGTGGTGCCAGTGCACTCTCTTGGCTCACTGCAGTGCATCCCCAGTGGTGCCAGTGCACTCTCTGGAAGCACGGCAGTGCATACCCAGTGATGCCAGTGCACTCTGTGGACTCACGGCAGTGCATCCCCAGTGGTGCCAGTGCACTCTCTGGACTCACGGCAGTGCATCCCCAGTGGTGCCAGTGTACTCTCTGGACTCACTGTGCTGCATCCCCAGTGGTGCCAGTGCACTCTCTGGACTTGCCCGGGTGCATCCCCAGTGGTGCCAGTGCACACTCTGCACTCACTGCACTGCATCCCCAGTGGTGCCAGTGAACTCTCTGGACTGACTGCACTGCATCACCAGTGGTGCCAGTGCACTCTCTTGAGTCACTGCACTGCATCCCCAGTGGTGCCAGTGCACTCTCTGGACTCACCGCATTGCATCCCCAGTGGTGCCAATGCACTCTCTTGAGTCACTGCACTGCATCCCCAGTGGTGACACTGCACTCTCTGGACTCACCGCACTGCATCCCCAGTGGTGCCAGTGCACTCTCTGGACTCACTGCAGTGCATCCCCAGTGGTGCCAGTGCACTCTCTGGACTCACTGCACTGCATCCCCAAAGGTGACAGTGCACTCTCTGGACTCATTGCACTGCATCCCCAGTGGTGCCAGAGCACTCTCTGGACTCACTGCACTGCATCCACAGTGGTGCCAGTGCACTCTCTGGACTCACTGCACTGCATCCCCTGTGGAGCCAGTGCACTCTCTGGACTTGCCGGGGTGCATCGCCAGTGGTGCCAGTGCACTCTCTGGACTCACCGGGGTGCATCCCCAGTGGTGCCAGTGCACTCTCTGGACTCACTGCACTGCATCCCCAGTGGTGCCAGTGCACTCTCTGGACTCACTGCATTGCATCCCCAGTGGTGCCAATGCACTCTCTGGACTCACTGCAGTGCATCCCCAATCGTACCAGTGCACTCTCTGGACTCACTGCACTGCATCCCCAGTAGTGCCACTGCACTCTCTGGAGTCACTGAACTGCATCCCCAGTGGTGCCAGTGCACTCTCTGCACTTACTGCAGTGCATCCCCAGTGGTGCCAGTGCACTCTCTGGACTCACTGCACTGCATCCCCAGTGGTGCCAGTGCACTCTCTGGAAGCACGGCAGTGCATACCCAGTGATGCCAGTGCACTCTGTGGACACACGGCAGTGCATCCCCAGTGGTGCCAGTGCACTCTCTGGACTCACGGCAGTGCATCCCCAGTGGTGCCAGTGTACTCTCTGGACTCACTGCGCTGCATCCCCAGTGGTGCCAGTGCACTCTCTGGACTCACTGCACTGCATCCCCAGTGGTGACAGTGCACTCTCTGGACTTGCCGGGGTGCATCCCCAGTGGTGCCAGTGCACACTCTGGAGTCACTACACTGCATCCCCAGTGGTGCCAGTGCACTCTCTGGACTCACTGCACTGCATCCCCAGTGGTGCCAGTGCACTCTCTGGACTCACTGCACTGCATCCCCAGTGGTGCCAGTGCACTCTCTGGACTCACTGCATTGCATCCCCAGTGTGCCAGTGCACTCTCTGGACTCACTGCAGTGCATCCCCAGTGGTGCCAGTGCACTCTCTGGACTCACTGCACTGCATCCCCAGTGGTGCCAGTGCACTCTCTTGCGTCACTGCAGTGCATCCCCAGTGGTGCCAGTGCACTCTCTGGACTCACTGCATTGCATCCCCAGTGGTGCCAGTGCACTCTCTGGACTCACTGCACTGCATCCCCAGTGGTGCCTGTGCACACTCTGGAGTCACTGCAGTGCATCCCCAGTGGTGCCAATGCACTCTATGGACTCTCTGCACTGCATCCCCAGTGGTACCAGTGCCCTCTGTGGACTCACTGCACTACATCCCCAGTGGGGCCAGTGGACTCTCTGCACTCACTGCACTGCATCCCCAGTGGTGCCAGTGAACTCTCTGGACTCACTGCACTGCATCCCCAGTGGTGCCAGTGCACTCTCTGGACTCACTGCACTGCATCCCCAGTGGTGCCAGTGCACTCTCTGGACTCACTGCACTGCATCCCCAGTGGTGCCAGTGCACTCTCTGGACTCACTGCAGTGCATCCCCAATCGTACCAGTGCAATCTCTGGTCTCACTGCAGTGCATCCCCAGTGGTGCCAATGCACTCTATGGACTCACGGCACTGCATCCCCAGTGGTGCCAGTGAACTCTCTGGACTCACTGCACTGCATCCCCAGTGGTGCCAGTGCGCTCTCTTGAGTCACTGCATTGCATCCCCAGTGGTGCCAGTGCACTCCCTGGACTCACTGCATTGCATCCCTGGTGGTGCCATTGCACTCTCTGGACTCCCTGCAGTGCATCCCCAATCGTTCCAGTGCACTCTCTGGACTCACTGCACTGCATCCCCAGTAATGCCACTGCAATCTCTGGTCTCACTGCAGTGCATCTCCAGTGGTGCCAGTGCACCCTCTGGACTCATTGCACCACATCCCCAGTGGTGCCAGTGCACTCTCTGGACTCACTGTAGTGCATCCCCAGTGGTGCCAGTGCACTCTCTGGACTCACTGCAGTGCATTCCCAGTGGTACCAGTGCACTCTCTGGACTCACTGCAGTGCATCCCCAGTGGTGCCAGTGCACTCTCTGGACTCACTGCACTGCATCCCCAGTGGTGCCAGTGCACTCTCTGGACTCACTGCACTGCATTCCCAGTGGTGCCAGTGCACTCTCTGGACCTGCCGGGGTGCATCCCCAGTGGTGCCAGTGCACTCTCTGGACTCACCGGGGTGCATCCCCAGTGGTGCCAGTGCACTCTCTGGACTCAGTGCACTGCATCCCCAGTGGTGCCAGTGCACCTCTCTGGAATCACTGCACTGCATCCCCAGTGGTGCCAGTGCACTCTCTGGACTCACCGCACTGCATCCCCAGTGGTGCCAGTGCACTCTCTGGACTCACTGCAGTGCATCCCCAGTGGTGCCAGTGCACTCTCTGGATTCACTGCACTGCATCCCCAGTGGTGACAGTGCACTCTCTGAGCTCACTGCACTGCATCCCCAGTGGTGCCAGTGCACTCTCTGGACTCACTGCCCTGCATCCCCAGTGGTGCCAGTGCACTCTCTGGACTCACTGCACTGCATCCCCAGTGGTGCCAGTGCACTCTCTGAGCTCACTGCACTGCATCCCCAGTGGTGCCAGAGCACTCTCTGCACTCACTGCACTGCATCCCCAGTGGTGCCAGTGAACTCTCTGGACTGACTGCACTGCATCACCAGTGGTGCCAGTGCACTCTCTTGAGTCACTGCACTGCATCCCCAGTGGTGCCAGTGCACTCTCTGGACTCACCGCACTGCATCCCCAGTGGTGCCAATGCACTCTCTTGAGTCACTGCACTGCATCCCCAGTGGTGACACTGCACTCTCTGGACTCACCGCACTGCATCCCCAGTGGTGCCAGTGCACTCTCTGGACTCACTGCAGTGCATCCCCAGTGGTGCCAGTGCACTCTCTGGACTCACTGCACTGCATTCCCAAAGGTGACAGTGCACTCTCTGGACTCATTGCACTGCATCCCCAGTGGTGCCAGAGCACTCTCTGGACTCACTGCACTGCATCCACAGTGGTGCCAGTGCACTCTCTGGACTCACTGCACTGCATCCCCTGTGGAGCCAGTGCACTCTCTGGACTTGCCGGGGTGCATCGCCAGTGGTGCCAGTGCACTCTCTGGACTCACCGGGGTGCATCCCCAGTGGTGCCAGTGCACTCTCTGGACTCACTGCACTGCATCCCCAGTGGTGCCAGTGCACTCTCTGGACTCACTGCATTGCATCCCCAGTGGTGCCAGTGCACTCTCTGGACTCACTGCAGTGCATCCCCAATCGTACCAGTGCACTCTCTGGACTCACTGCACTGCGTCCCCAGTAGTGCCACTGCACTCTCTGGAGTCACTGCACTGCATCCCCAGTGGTGCCAGTGCACTCTCTGCACTTACTGCAGTGCATCCCCAGTGGTGCCAGTGCACTCTCTGGACTCACTGCACTGCATCCCCAGTGGTGCCAGTGCACTCTCTGGAAGCACGGCAGTGCATACCCAGTGATGCCAGTGCACTCTGTGGACTCACGGCAGTGCATCCCCAGTGGTGCCAGTGCACTCTCTGGACTCACGGCAGTGCATCCCCAGTGGTGCCAGTGTACTCTCTGGACTCACTGTGCTGCATCCCCAGTGGTGCCAGTGCACTCTCTGGACTTGCCGGGGTGCATCCCCAGTGGTGCCAGTGCACACTCTGGACTCACTGCACTGCATCCCCAGTGGTGCCAGTGCACTCTCTGGACTCACTGCACTGCATCCCCAGTGGTGCCAGTGCACTCTCTGGACTCACTGCACTGCATCCCCAGTGGTGCCAGTGCACTCTCTGGACTCACTGCATTGCATCCCCAGTGTGCCAGTGCACTCTCTGGACTCACTGCAGTGCATCCCCAGTGGTGCCAGTGCACTCTCTGGACTCACTGCACTGCACCCCAGTGGTGCCAGTGCACTCTCTGAGCTCACTGCACGGCATCCCCAGTGGTGCCAGTGCACTCTCTGGACTCACTGCACTGCATCCCCAGTGGTGCCAGTGCACTCTCTGGAAGCACGGCAGTGCATACCCAGTGATGCCAGTGCACTCTGTGGACTCACGGCAGTGCATCCCCAGTGGTGCCAGTGCACTCTCTGGACTCACGGCAGTGCATCCCCAGTGGTGCCAGTGTACTCTCTGGACTCACTGCGCTGCATCCCCAGTGGTGCCAGTGCACTCTCTGGACTCACTGCACTGCATCCCCAGTGGTGACAGTGCACTCTCTGGACTTGCCGGGGTGCATCCCCAGTGGTGCCAGTGCACACTCTGGAGTCACTACACTGCATCCCCAGTGGTGCCAGTGCACTCTCTGGACTCACTGCACTGCATCCCCAGTGGTGCCAGTGCACTCTCTGGACTCACTGCACTGCATCCCCAGTGGTGCCAGTGCACTCTCTGGACTCACTGCATTGCATCCCCAGTGTGCCAGTGCACTCTCTGGACTCACTGCAGTGCATCCCCAGTGGTGCCAGTGCACTCTCTGGACTCACTGCACTGCATCCCCAGTGGTGCCAGTGCACTCTCTGAGCTCACTGCACGGCATCCCCAGTGGTGCCAGTGCACTCTCTGGACTCATTGCACTGCATCGCGAGTGGTGTCAGTGCACTCTCTTGCGTCACTGCAGTGCATCCCCAGTGGTGCCAGTGCACTCTCTGGACTCACTGCATTGCATCCCCAGTGGTGCCAGTGCACTCTCTGGACTCACTGCACTGCATCCCCAATCGTACCAGTGCCACTCTCTGGACTCACTGCACTGCATCCCCAGTGGTGCCACTGCAATCTCTGGTCTCAGTGCAGTGCATCCCCAGTGGTGACAGTGCACTCTCTGGACTCACTGCACTGCATCCCCAGTGGTGCCAGTGCACTCTCTGGACTCACTGCAGTGCATCCCCACTGGTGCCAGTGCACTCTCTGGACTCACTGCACTGCATCCCCTGTGGTGCCAGTGCACTCTCTGGATTTCCCGGGGTGCATCGCCAGTGGTGCCAGTGCACTCTCTGGACTCACCGGGGTGCATCCCCAGTGGTGCCAGTGCACTCTCTGGACTCACTGCAGTGCAACCCCAGTGGTGCCAGTGCACTCTCTGGACTCACTGCAGTGCATCCCCAGTGGTGCCAGTGCACTCTCTGGAGTCACCGCAGTGCATCCCCAGTGGTGCCAGTGCACTCTCTGGACTCACTGCAGTGCATCCCCAGTGGTGCCAGTGCACTCTCTGGACTCACTGCCCTGCATCCCCAGTGGTGCCAGTGCACTCTCTGGACTCACTGCACTGCATCCCCAGTGGTGCCAGTGCACTCTCTGAGCTCACTGCACTGCATCCCCAGTGGTGCCAGAGCACTCTCTGCACTCACTGCACTGCATCCCCAGTGGTGCCAGTGAACTCTCTGGACTGACTGCACTGCATCACCAGTGGTGCCAGTGCACTCTCTTGAGTCACTGCACTGCATCCCCAGTGGTGCCAGTGCACTCTCTGGACTCACCGCACTGCATCCCCAGTGGTGCCAATGCACTCTCTTGAGTCACTGCACTGCATCCCCAGTGGTGACACTGCACTCTCTGGACTCACCGCACTGCATCCCCAGTGGTGCCAGTGCACTCTCTGGACTCACTGCAGTGCATCCCCAGTGGTGCCAGTGCACTCTCTGGACTCACTGCACTGCATTCCCAAAGGTGACAGTGCACTCTCTGGACTCATTGCACTGCATCCCCAGTGGTGCCAGAGCACTCTCTGGACTCACTGCACTGCATCCACAGTGGTGCCAGTGCACTCTCTGGACTCACTGCACTGCATCCCCTGTGGAGCCAGTGCACTCTCTGGACTTGCCGGGGTGCATCGCCAGTGGTGCCAGTGCACTCTCTGGACTCACCGGGGTGCATCCCCAGTGGTGCCAGTGCACTCTCTGGACTCACTGCACTGCATCCCCAGTGGTGCCAGTGCACTCTCTGGACTCACTGCATTGCATCCCCAGTGGTGCCAGTGCACTCTCTGGACTCACTGCAGTGCATCCCCAATCGTACCAGTGCACTCTCTGGACTCACTGCACTGCGTCCCCAGTAGTGCCACTGCACTCTCTGGAGTCACTGAACTGCATCCCCAGTGGTGCCAGTGCACTCTCTGCACTTACTGCAGTGCATCCCCAGTGGTGCCAGTGCACTCTCTGGACTCACTGCACTGCATCCCCAGTGGTGCCAGTGCACTCTCTGGAAGCACGGCAGTGCATACCCAGTGATGCCAGTGCACTCTGTGGACTAACGGCAGTGCATCCCCAGTGGTGCCAGTGCACTCTCTGGACTCACGGCAGTGCATCCCCAGTGGTGCCAGTGTACTCTCTGGACTCACTGTGCTGCATCCCCAGTGGTGCCAGTGCACTCTCTGGACTTGCCGGGGTGCATCCCCAGTGGTGCCAGTGCACACTCTGGACTCACTGCACTGCATCCCCAGTGGTGCCAGTGCACTCTCTGGACTCACTGCACTGCATCCCCAGTGGTGCCAGTGCACTCTCTGGACTCACTGCATTGCATCCCCAGTGTGCCAGTGCACTCTCTGGACTCACTGCAGTGCATCCCCAGTGGTGCCAGTGCACTCTCTGGACTCACTGCACTGCACCCCAGTGGTGCCAGTGCACTCTCTGAGCTCACTGCACGGCATCCCCAGTGGTGCCAGTGCACTCTCTGGACTCACTGCACTGCATCCCCAGTGGTGCCAGTGCACTCTCTGTAAGCACGGCAGTGCATACCCAGTGATGCCAGTGCACTCTGTGGACTCACGGCAGTGCATCCCCAGTGGTGCCAGTGCACTCTCTGGACTCACGGCAGTGCATCCCCAGTGGTGCCAGTGTACTCTCTGGACTCACTGCGCTGCATCCCCAGTGGTGCCAGTGCACTCTCTGGACTCACTGCACTGCATCCCCAGTGGTGACAGTGCACTCTCTGGACTTGCCGGGGTGCATCCCCAGTGGTGCCAGTGCACACTCTGGAGTCACTACACTGCATCCCCAGTGGTGCCAGTGCACTCTCTGGACTCACTGCACTGCATCCCCAGTGGTGCCAGTGCACTCTCTGGACTCACTGCACTGCATCCCCAGTGGTGCCAGTGCACTCTCTGGACTCACTGCATTGCATCCCCAGTGTGCCAGTGCACTCTCTGGACTCACTGCAGTGCATCCCCAGTGGTGCCAGTGCACTCTCTGGACTCTCTGCACTACATCCCCAGTGGTGCCAGTGCACTCTCTGAGCTCACTGCACGGCATCCCCAGTGGTGCCAGTGCACTCTCTGGACTCATTGCACTGCATCGCGAGTGGTGTCAGTGCACTCTCTTGCGTCACTGCAGTGCATCCCCAGTGGTGCCAGTGCACTCTCTGGACTCACTGCATTGCATCCCCAGTGGTGCCAGTGCACTCTCTGGACTCACTGCACTGCATCCCCAATCGTACCAGTGCCACTCTCTGGACTCACTGCACTGCATCCCCAGTGGTGCCACTGCAATCTCTGGTCTCAGTGCAGTGCATCCCCAGTGGTGACAGTGCACTCTCTGGACTCACTGCACTGCATCCCCAGTGGTGCCAGTGCACTCTCTGGACTCACTGCAGTGCATCCCCACTGGTGCCAGTGCACTCTCTGGACTCACTGCACTGCATCCCCTGTGGTGCCAGTGCACTCTCTGGATTTCCCGGGGTGCATCGCCAGTGGTGCCAGTGCACTCTCTGGACTCACCGGGGTGCATCCCCAGTGGTGCCAGTGCACTCTCTGGACTCACTGCAGTGCAACCCCAGTGGTGCCAGTGCACTCTCTGGACTCACTGCAGTGCATCCCCAGTGGTGCCAGTGCACTCTCTGGAGTCACCGCAGTGCATCCCCAGTGGTGCCAGTGCACTCTCTGGACTCACTGCAGTGCATCCCCAATCGTACCAGTGCACTCTCTGGACTCACTGCACTGCATCCCCAGTGGTGCCAGTGCACTCTCTTGAGTCACTGCAGTGCATCCCCAATCGTACCAGTGCACTCTCTGGACTCACTGCACTGCATCCCCAGTGGTGCCAGTGCACTCTCTGGAAGCATGGCAGTGCATACCCAGTGATGCCAGTGCACTCTGTGGACTCACGGCAGTGCATCCCCAGTGGTGCAAGTGCACTCTCTGGACTCACGGCAGTGCATCCCCAGTGGTGCCAGTGTACTCTCTGGACTCACTGCGCTGCATCCCCAGTGGTGCCAGTGCACTCTCTGGACTCACTGCCCTGCATCCCTAGTGGTGCCAGTGCACTCTCTGGACTCACTGCACTGCATCACCAGTGGTGACAGTGCATTCTCTGGACTCACTGCAGTGCATCCCCAGTGGTGCCAGTGCACTCTCTGGACTCACTGCACTGCATCCCCAGTGGTGCCAGTGCCCTCTCTGGACTCACTGCACTGCATGCCCAGTGGTGCCAGTGCAGTCTCTGGATTCACTGCAGTGCATCCCCAGTGGTGCCAGTGCACTCTCTGGAGTCACTGCACTGCATCCCCAGTGGTGCAAGTGCACTCTCTGGACTCACTGCAGCACATCCCCAGTGGTGCCAAGGCACTCTCTGGACTCACTGCAGTGCATCCCCAGTGGTGCCAGTGCATTCTCCGGACTCACTGCAGTGCATCCCCAGTGGTGCCAGTGCACTCTCTGGACTCACTGCAGTGCATCCCCAGTGGTGCCAGTGCACTCTCTGGACTCACGGCACTGCATCCCCAGTGGTGCCAGTGCACTCTCTGGACTCACTGCACTGCATCCCCAGTGGTGCCAGTGCACTCTCTGGACTCACTGCAGTGCATCCCCAGTGGTGCCAGTGCACTCTCTGGAGTCACCGCAGTGCATCACCAGTGGTGCCAGTGCACTCTCTGGACTCACTGCACTGCATCCCCAATCGTACCAGTGCACTCTCTGGACTCACTGCACTGCATCCCCAGTGGTGCCAGTGCACTCTCTTGAGTCACTGCAGTGCATCCCCAATCGTACCAGTGCACTCTCTGGACTCACTGCACGGCATCCCCAGTGGTGCCACTGCAATCTCTGGTCTCACTGCAGTGCATCCCCAGTGGTGACAGTGAACTCTCTGAACTCATTGCACTGCATCCCCAGTGGTGCCAGGGTACTCTCTGGACTCACTGCAGTGCATCCCCAGTGGTGCCAGTGCACTCTCTGGACTCACTGCAGTGCATCCCTATTGGTACAAGTGCACTCTCTGGACTCACTGCAGTTCATCCCCAGTGGTGCCAGTGCACTCTCTGGACTCACTGCACTGCATCCCCAGTGGTGCCAGTGCACTCTCTGGACTCACTGCAATGCATCTCCACGATTGCCAGTGCACTCTCTGGACTCACTGCAGTGCATCCCCAATGGTGCCAGTGCACTCTCTGGACTCACTGCACTGCATCCCCAATGGCGACAGTGCACTCTCTGGACTTGCCGGGGTGCATCCCCAGTGGTGCCAGTGCACTCTCTGGACTCACTGGGGTGCATCCCCAGTGGTGCCAGTGCACTCTCTGGACTCACTGCACTGCATCCCCAGTGGTGCAACTGCACTCTCTGGACTCACTGCACTGCATCCCCAGTGGTGCCAATGCACTCTATGGACTCTCTGCACTGCATCCCCAATCGTACCAATGCACTCTCTGGACTCACTGCACTACATCCCCAGTGGGGCCAGTGCACTCTCTGCACTCACTGCACTGCATACCCAGTGGTGCCAGTGAACTCTATGGACTCTCTGCACTGCATCCCCAGTGGTGCCAGTGCACTCTCTGGACTCACTGCACTGCATCCCCAGTGGTGCCAGTGCACTCTCTGGACTCACTGCACTGCATCCCCAGTGGTGCCTGTGACCTCTCTGGACTCACTGCACTGCATCCCCAATCGTACCAGTGCAATCTCTGGTCTCACTGCAGTGCATCCCCAGTGGTGCCAATGCACTCTATGGACTCACGGCACTGCATCCCCAGTGGTGCCAGTGAACTCTCTGGACTCACTGCACTTCATCCCCAGTGGTGCCAGTGCGCTCTCTTGAGTCACTGCATTGCATCCCCAGTGGTGCCAGTGCACTCCCTGGACTCACTGCATTGCATCCCTGGTGGTGCCATTGCACTCTCTGGACTCCCTGCAGTGCATCCCCAATCGTTCCAGTGCACTCTCTGGACTCACTGCACTGCATCCCCAGTAATGCCACTGCAATCTCTGGTCTCACTGCAGTGCATCCCCAGTGGTGCCAGTGCACTCTCTGAGCTCACTGCACTGCATCCCCAGTGGTGCCAATGCACTCTGTGGACTCACTGCACTGCATCCCCAGTGGTGCCAGTGCACTCTCTGGACTCACTGCCCTGCATCCCCAGTGGTGCCAGTGCACTCTCTGGACTCACTGCACTGCATCCGCAGTGGTGCCAGTGCACTCTCTGAGCTCACTGCACTGCATCCCCAGTGGTGCCAGTGCACTCTCTGCACTCACTGTACTGCATCCCCAGTGGTGCCAGTGAACTCTCTGGACTCACTGCACTGCATCCCCAGTGGTGCCAGTGCACTCTCTTGAGTCACTGCACTGCATCCCCAGTGGTGCCAGTGCACTCTCTGGACTCACCGCACTGCATCCCCAGTGGTGCCAATGCACTCTCTTGAGTCACTGCACTGCATCCCCAGTGGTGACACTGCACTCTCTGGACTCACCGCACTGCATCCCCAGTGGTGCCAGTGCACTCTCTGGACTCACTGCAGTGCATCCCCAGTGGTGCCAGTGCACTCTCTGGACTCACTGCACTGCATCCCCAGTGGTGCCAGTGCACTCTCTGAGCTCACTGCACTGCATCCCCAGTGGTGCCAGAGCACTCTCTGCACTCACTGCACTGCATCCCCAGTGGTGCCAGTGAACTCTCTGGACTGACTGCACTGCATCACCAGTGGTGCCAGTGCACTCTCTTGAGTCACTGCACTGCATCCCGAGTGGTGCCAGTGCA
This sequence comes from Anser brachyrhynchus, assembly GCF_964034855.1. Classification (NCBI taxonomy): domain Eukaryota; kingdom Metazoa; phylum Chordata; class Aves; order Anseriformes; family Anatidae; genus Anser; species Anser brachyrhynchus. The sequence goes on along the minus strand of NW_027663745.1, from coordinate 97,193 downwards.
CTCTCTGGACTCACCGCACTGCATCCCCAGTGGTGCCAATGCACTCTCTTGAGTCACTGCACTGCATCCCCAGTGGTGACACTGCACTCTCTGGACTCACCGCACTGCATCCCCAGTGGTGCCAGTGCACTCTCTGGACTCACTGCAGTGCATCCCCAGTGGTGCCAGTGCACTCTCTGGACTCACTGCACTGCATTCCCAAAGGTGACAGTGCACTCTCTGGACTCATTGCACTGCATCCCCAGTGGTGCCAGAGCACTCTCTGGACTCACTGCACTGCATCCACAGTGGTGCCAGTGCACTCTCTGGACTCACTGCACTGCATCCCCTGTGGAGCCAGTGCACTCTCTGGACTTGCCGGGGTGCATCGCCAGTGGTGCCAGTGCACTCTCTGGACTCACCGGGGTGCATCCCCAGTGGTGCCAGTGCACTCTCTGGACTCACTGCACTGCATCCCCAGTGGTGCCAGTGCACTCTCTGGACTCACTGCATTGCATCCCCAGTGGTGCCAGTGCACTCTCTGGACTCACTGCAGTGCATCCCCAATCGTACCAGTACACTCTCTGGACTCACTGCACTGCGTCCCCAGTAGTGCCACTGCACTCTCTGGAGTCACTGAACTGCATCCCCAGTGGTGCCAGTGCACTCTCTGCACTTACTGCAGTGCATCCCCAGTGGTGCCAGTGCACTCTCTGGACTCACTGCACTGCATCCCCAGTGGTGCCAGTGCACTCTCTGGAAGCACGGCAGTGCATACCCAGTGATGCCAGTGCACTCTGTGGACTCACGGCAGTGCATCCCCAGTGGTGCCAGTGCACTCTCTGGACTCACGGCAGTGCATCCCCAGTGGTGCCAGTGTACTCTCTGGACTCACTGTGCTGCATCCCCAGTGGTGCCAGTGCACTCTCTGGACTTGCCGGGGTGCATCCCCAGTGGTGCCAGTGCACACTCTGGACTCACTGCACTGCATCCCCAGTGGTGCCAGTGCACTCTCTGGACTCACTGCACTGCATCCCCAGTGGTGCCAGTGCACTCTCTGGACTCACTGCACTGCATCCCCAGTGGTGCCAGTGCACTCTCTGGACTCACTGCATTGCATCCCCAGTGTGCCAGTGCACTCTCTGGACTCACTGCAGTGCATCCCCAGTGGTGCCAGTGCACTCTCTGGACTCACTGCACTGCACCCCAGTGGTGCCAGTGCACTCTCTGAGCTCACTGCACGGCATCCCCAGTGGTGCCAGTGCACTCTCTGGACTCACTGCACTGCATCCCCAGTGGTGCCAGTGCACTCTCTGGAAGCACGGCAGTGCATACCCAGTGATGCCAGTGCACTCTGTGGACTCACGGCAGTGCATCCCCAGTGGTGCCAGTGCACTCTCTGGACTCACGGCAGTGCATCCCCAGTGGTGCCAGTGTACTCTCTGGACTCACTGCGCTGCATCCCCAGTGGTGCCAGTGCACTCTCTGGACTCACTGCACTGCATCCCCAGTGGTGACAGTGCACTCTCTGGACTTGCCGGGGTGCATCCCCAGTGGTGCCAGTGCACACTCTGGAGTCACTACACTGCATCCCCAGTGGTGCCAGTGCACTCTCTGGACTCACTGCACTGCATCCCCAGTGGTGCCAGTGCACTCTCTGGACTCACTGCACTGCATCCCCAGTGGTGCCAGTGCACTCTCTGGACTCACTGCATTGCATCCCCAGTGTGCCAGTGCACTCTCTGGACTCACTGCAGTGCATCCCCAGTGGTGCCAGTGCACTCTCTGGACTCTCTGCACTACATCCCCAGTGGTGCCAGTGCACTCTCTGAGCTCACTGCACGGCATCCCCAGTGGTGCCAGTGCACTCTCTGGACTCATTGCACTGCATCGCGAGTGGTGTCAGTGCACTCTCTTGCGTCACTGCAGTGCATCCCCAGTGGTGCCAGTGCACTCTCTGGACTCACTGCATTGCATCCCCAGTGGTGCCAGTGCACTCTCTGGACTCACTGCACTGCATCCCCAATCGTACCAGTGCCACTCTCTGGACTCACTGCACTGCATCCCCAGTGGTGCCACTGCAATCTCTGGTCTCAGTGCAGTGCATCCCCAGTGGTGACAGTGCACTCTCTGGACTCACTGCACTGCATCCCCAGTGGTGCCAGTGCACTCTCTGGACTCACTGCAGTGCATCCCCACTGGTGCCAGTGCACTCTCTGGACTCACTGCACTGCATCCCCTGTGGTGCCAGTGCACTCTCTGGATTTCCCGGGGTGCATCGCCAGTGGTGCCAGTGCACTCTCTGGACTCACCGGGGTGCATCCCCAGTGGTGCCAGTGCACTCTCTGGACTCACTGCAGTGCAACCCCAGTGGTGCCAGTGCACTCTCTGGACTCACTGCAGTGCATCCCCAGTGGTGCCAGTGCACTCTCTGGAGTCACCGCAGTGCATCCCCAGTGGTGCCAGTGCACTCTCTGGACTCACTGCAGTGCATCCCCAATCGTACCAGTGCACTCTCTGGACTCACTGCACTGCATCCCCAGTGGTGCCAGTGCACTCTCTTGAGTCACTGCAGTGCATCCCCAATCGTACCAGTGCACTCTCTGGACTCACTGCACTGCATCCCCAGTGGTGCCAGTGCACTCTCTGGAAGCATGGCAGTGCATACCCAGTGATGCCAGTGCACTCTGTGGACTCACGGCAGTGCATCCCCAGTGGTGCAAGTGCACTCTCTGGACTCACGGCAGTGCATCCCCAGTGGTGCCAGTGTACTCTCTGGACTCACTGCGCTGCATCCCCAGTGGTGCCAGTGCACTCTCTGGACTCACTGCCCTGCATCCCTAGTGGTGCCAGTGCACTCTCTGGACTCACTGCACTGCATCACCAGTGGTGACAGTGCATTCTCTGGACTCACTGCAGTGCATCCCCAGTGGTGCCAGTGCACTCTCTGGACTCACTGCACTGCATCCCCAGTGGTGCCAGTGCCCTCTCTGGACTCACTGCACTGCATGCCCAGTGGTGCCAGTGCAGTCTCTGGATTCACTGCAGTGCATCCCCAGTGGTGCCAGTGCACTCTCTGGAGTCACTGCACTGCATCCCCAGTGGTGCAAGTGCACTCTCTGGACTCACTGCAGCACATCCCCAGTGGTGCCAAGGCACTCTCTGGACTCACTGCAGTGCATCCCCAGTGGTGCCAGTGCATTCTCCGGACTCACTGCAGTGCATCCCCAGTGGTGCCAGTGCACTCTCTGGACTCACTGCAGTGCATCCCCAGTGGTGCCAGTGCACTCTCTGGACTCACGGCACTGCATCCCCAGTGGTGCCAGTGCACTCTCTGGACTCACTGCACTGCATCCCCAGTGGTGCCAGTGCACTCTCTGGACTCACTGCAGTGCATCCCCAGTGGTGCCAGTGCACTCTCTGGAGTCACCGCAGTGCATCACCAGTGGTGCCAGTGCACTCTCTGGACTCACTGCACTGCATCCCCAATCGTACCAGTGCACTCTCTGGACTCACTGCACTGCATCCCCAGTGGTGCCAGTGCACTCTCTTGAGTCACTGCAGTGCATCCCCAATCGTACCAGTGCACTCTCTGGACTCACTGCACGGCATCCCCAGTGGTGCCACTGCAATCTCTGGTCTCACTGCAGTGCATCCCCAGTGGTGACAGTGAACTCTCTGAACTCATTGCACTGCATCCCCAGTGGTGCCAGGGTACTCTCTGGACTCACTGCAGTGCATCCCCAGTGGTGCCAGTGCACTCTCTGGACTCACTGCAGTGCATCCCTATTGGTACAAGTGCACTCTCTGGACTCACTGCAGTTCATCCCCAGTGGTGCCAGTGCACTCTCTGGACTCACTGCACTGCATCCCCAGTGGTGCCAGTGCACTCTCTGGACTCACTGCAATGCATCTCCACGATTGCCAGTGCACTCTCTGGACTCACTGCAGTGCATCCCCAATGGTGCCAGTGCACTCTCTGGACTCACTGCACTGCATCCCCAATGGAGACAATGCACTCTCTGGACTTGCCGGGGTGCATCCCCAGTGGTGCCAGTGCACTCTCTGGACTCACTGGGGTGCATCCCCAGTGGTGCCAGTGCACTCTCTGGACTCACAGCACTGCATCCCCAGTGGTGCAACTGCACTCTCTGGACTCACTGCACTGCATCCCCAGTGGTGCCAATGCACTCTATGGACTCTCTGCACTGCATCCCCAATCGTACCAATGCACTCTCTGGACTCACTGCACTACATCCCCAGTGGGGCCAGTGCACTCTCTGCACTCACTGCACTGCATCCCCAGTGGTGCCAGTGAACTCTCTGGACTCACTGCACTGCATCCCCAGTGGTGCCAGTGCACTCTCTGGACTCACTGCACTGCATCCCCAGTGGTGCCAGTGCACTCTCTGGACTCACTGCACTGCATCCCCAGTGGTGCCTGTGACCTCTCTGGACTCACTGCACTGCATCCCCAATCGTACCAGTGCAATCTCTGGTCTCACTGCAGTGCATCCCCAGTGGTGCCAATGCACTCTATGGACTCACGGCACTGCATCCCCAGTGGTGCCAGTGAACTCTCTGGACTCACTGCACTTCATCCCCAGTGGTGCCAGTGCGCTCTCTTGAGTCACTGCATTGCATCCCCAGTGGTGCCAGTGCACTCCCTGGACTCACTGCATTGCATCCCTGGTGGTGCCATTGCACTCTCTGGACTCCCTGCAGTGCATCCCCAATCGTTCCAGTGCACTCTCTGGACTCACTGCACTGCATCCCCAGTAATGCCACTGCAATCTCTGGTCTCACTGCAGTGCATCCCCAGTGGTGGCAGTGCACTCTCTGAGCTCACTGCACTGCATCCCCAGTGGTGCCAATGCACTCTGTGGACTCACTGCACTGCATCCCCAGTGGTGCCAGTGCACTCTCTGGACTCACTGCCCTGCATCCCCAGTGGTGCCAGTGCACTCTCTGGACTCACTGCACTGCATCCCCAGTGGTGCCAGTGCACTCTCTGAGCTCACTGCACTGCATCCCCAGTGGTGCCAGTGCACTCTCTGCACTCACTGTACTGCATCCCCAGTGGTGCCAGTGAACTCTCTGGACTCACTGCACTGCATCCCCAGTGGTGCCAGTGCACTCTCTTGAGTCACTGCACTGCATCCCCAGTGGTGCCAGTGCACTCTCTGGACTCACCGCACTGCATCCCCAGTGGTGCCAATGCACTCTCTTGAGTCACTGCACTGCATCCCCAGTGGTGACACTGCACTCTCTGGACTCACCGCACTGCATCCCCAGTGGTGCCAGTGCACTCTCTGGACTCACTGCAGTGCATCCCCAGTGGTGCCAGTGCACTCTCTGGACTCACTGCCCTGCATCCCCAAAGGTGACAGTGCACTCTCTGGACTCATTGCACTGCATCCCCAGTGTTCCCAGAGCACTCTCTGGACTCACCGAGGTGCATCCCCAGTGGTGCCAGTGCACTCTCTGGACTCACTGCACTGCATCCCCTGTGGAGCCAGTGCACTCTCTGGACTTGCCGGGGTGCATCGCCAGTGGTGCCAGTGCACTCTCTGGACTCACCGGGGTGCATCCCCAGTGGTTCCAGTGCACTCTCTGGACTCACTGCAGTGCATCCCCAGTGGTGCCAGTGCACTCTCTGGACTCACTGCATTGCATCCCCAGTGGTGCCAGTGCACTCTCTGGACTCACTGCAGTGCATCCCCAATCGTACCAGTGCACTCTCTGGACTCACTGCACTGCATCCCCAGTAGTGCCACTGCACTCTCTGGAGTCACTGAACTGCATCCCCAGTGGTGCCAGTGCACTCTCTGCACTTACTGCACTGCATCCCCAGTGGTGCCAGTGCACTCTCTGGACTCACTGCACTGCATCCCCAGTGGTGCCAGTGCACTCTCTGGAAGCACGGCAGTGCATACCCAGTGATGCCAGTGCACTCTGTGGACTCACGGCAGTGCATCCCCAGTGGTGCCAGTGCACTCTCTGGACTCACGGCAGTGCATCCCCAGTGGTGCCAGTGTACTCTCTGGACTCACTGCGCTGCATCCCCAGTGGTGCCAGTGCACTCTCTGGACTCACTGCGCTGCATCCCTAGTGGTGCCAGTGCACTCTCTGGACTCACTGCACTGCATCACCAGTGGTGACAGTGCCCTCTCTGGACTCACTGCAGTGCATCGCCAGTGGTGCCAGTGCACTCTCTGGACTCACTGCACTGCATCCCCAGTGGTGCCAGTGCCCTCTCTGGACTCACTGCACTGCATGCCCAGTGGTGCCAGTGCAGTCTCTGGACTCACTGCAGTGCATCCCCAGTGGTGCCAGTGCACTCTCTGGAGTCACTGCACTGCATCCCCAGTGGTGCAAGTGCACTCTCTGGACTCACTGCAGCACATCCCCAGTGGTGCCAGTGCACTCTCTGGACTCACTGCACTGCATCCCCAGTGGTGCCAGTGCACTCTCTGGAAGCACGGCAGTGCATACCCAGTGATGCCAGTGCACTCTGTGGACTCACGGCAGTGCATCCCCAGTGGTGCCAGTGCACTCTCTGGACTCACGGCAGTGCATCCCCAGTGGTGCCAGTGTACTCTCTGGACTCACTGCGCTGCATCCCCAGTGGTGCCAGTGCACTCTCTGGACTCACTGCGCTGCATCCCTAGTGGTGCCAGTGCACTCTCTGGACTCACTGCACTGCATCACCAGTGGTGACAGTGCCCTCTCTGGACTCACTGCAGTGCATCGCCAGTGGTGCCAGTGCACTCTCTGGACTCACTGCACTGCATCCCCAGTGGTGCCAGTGCCCTCTCTGGACTCACTGCACTGCATGCCCAGTGGTGCCAGTGCAGTCTCTGGACTCACTGCAGTGCATCCCCAGTGGTGCCAGTGCACTCTCTGGAGTCACTGCACTGCATCCCCAGTGGTGCAAGTGCACTCTCTGGACTCACTGCAGCACATCCCCAGTGGTGCCAGTGCACTCTCTGGACTCACTGCACTGCATCCCCAGTGGTGCCAGTGCACTCTCAGGACTCACTGCACTGCACCCCCAGTGGTGCCAGTGCACTCTCTGGACTCACTGCGCTGCATCCCCAGTGGTGCCAGTGCACCCTGTGTACTCACTGCACTGCATCCCCAGTGGTGCCAGTGCAATCTCTTGAGTCACTGCAGTGCATCCCCAGTGGTGCCAGTGCACTCTCTGGACTCACTGCATTGCATCCCCAATCGTACCAGTGCACTCTCTGGACTCACTGCACTGCATCCCCAGTGGTGCCAGAGCACTCTCTCTACTCAATGCACTGCATCCCCAGTGGTGCCAGTGCGCTCTCTTGAGTCACTGCAGTGCATCCCCAGTGGTGCCAGTGCACTCCCTGGACTCACTGCATTGCATCCCAGGTGGTGCCAGTGCACTCTCTGGACTCCCTGCAGTGCATCCCCAATCGTTCCAGTGCACTCTCTGGACTCACTGCACTGCATCCCCAGTGGTGCCACTGCAATCTCTCGTCTCACTGCAGTGCATCCCCAGTGGTGCCTGTGCACTCTCTTGACTCATTGCACCACATCCCCAGTGGTGCCAGTGCACTCTCTGGACTCACTGCAGTGCATCCCCAGTGGTGCCAGTGCACTCTCTGGACTCACTGCAGTGCATCCCCAGTGGTGTCAGTGCACTCTCTGGACTTGCCGGGGTGCATCGCCAGTGGTGCCAGTGCACTCTCTGGACTCACCGGGGTGCATCCCCAGTGGTGCCAGTGCACTCTCTGGACTCACTGCACTGCATCCCCAATCGTACCAGTGCACTCTCTGGACTCACTGCACTGCATCCCCAGTAGTGCCACTGCACTCTCTGGAGTCACTGAACTGCATCCCCAGTGGTGCCAGTGCACTCTCTGCACTTACTGCAGTGCATCACCAGTGGTGCCAGTGCACTCTCTGGACTCACTGCACTGCATCCCCAGTGGTGCCAGCGCACTCTCTGGACTCACTGCACTGCACCCCCAGTGGTGCCAGTGCACTCTCTGGACTCACTGCGCTGCATCCCCAGTGGTGCCAGTGCACTCTGTGTACTCACTGCACTGCATCCCCAGTGGTGCCAGTGCACTCTCTTGAGTCACTGCAGTGCATCCCCAGTGGTGCCAGTGCACTCTCTGGACTCACTGCATTGCATCCCCAATCGTACCAGTGCACTCTCTGGACTCAGTGCACTGCATCCCCAGTGGTGCCAGTGCACTCTCTGGACTCACTGCAGTGCATCCCCAGTGGTGCCAGTGCGCTCTCTTGAGTCACTGCAGTGCATCCCCAGTGGTGCCAGTGCACTCTCTGGACTCACTGCACTGCATCCCCAATCGTACCAGTGCACTCTCTGGACTCACTGCACTGCATCCCCAGTAGTGCCACTGCACTCTCTGGACTCACTGCACTGCATCCCCAGTGGTGCCAGTGCACTCTCTGGAAGCACGGCAGTGCATACCCAGTGATGCCAGTGCACTCTGTGGAGTCACGGCACTGCATCCCCAGTGGTGCCAGTGCACTCTCTGGACTCACGGCAGTACATCCCCAGTGGTGCCAGTGTACTCTCTGGACTCACTGCGCTGCATCCCCAGTGGTGCCAGTGCACTCTCTGGACTCACTGCGCTGCATCCCTAGTGGTCCCAGTGCACTCTCCAGACTCACTGCACTGCATCCCCAGTGGTGACAGTGCATTCTCTGGACTCACTGCAGTGCATCGCCAGTGGTGCCAGTGCCCTCTCTGGACTCACTGCAGTGCATCCCCAGTGGTGCCAGTGCACTCTCTGGACTCACTGCACTGCAACCCCAGTGGTGCCAGTGCACTCTCTGGACTCACTGCAGTGCACCCCCACTGGTGCCAGTGCACTCTCTGGACTCACTGCACTGCATCCCCAGTGGTGCCAGTGCACTCTCTGGACTCACTGCACTGCATCCCCAAGGTGCCAGTGCACTCTCTGGACTCAACTGCACTGAATCCCCCGTGGTGCCTATACAGTCTCTGGACTCACTACAATGCATCCCCAGTGGTGCCAGTGCACTCTCTGGACTCACTGCACTGCATCCCCAGTGGTGCCAGTGCACTCTCTGGACTCACCGGGGTGCATCCCCAGTGGTGCCAGTGCACTCTCTGGACTCACTGCAGTGCATTCCCAGTGGTGCCAGTGCAGTCTCTGCACTCACTGCAGTGCATCTCCAGTGGTGCCAGTGCACTCTCTGGACTCACTGCACTGCATCCCAACTGGTGCCTGTGCACTCTCTGGACTCACTGCACTGTATCCCCAGTGGTGCCAGTGCACTCTCTGTAGTCACTGCGCGGCATTCCCAGTGGTGCCAGTGCACTCTCTGGACTCACTGCACTGCCTCCCCAGTGGTGCCAGTGCACTCTCTGGACTCACTGCACTGCATCGCCAGTGGTGCCAGTGCACTCTCTTGGCTCAGTGCACTGCATCCCCAGTGGTGCCAGTGCACTCTCTGGGCTCAGTGCAGTGCATCCCCAGTGGTGCCAGTGCACTCTCTGGACTCACTGCACTGTATCCCCAGTGGTGCCAGTGCACTCTCTGGACTCACTGCTCTGCATCCCCAGTGGTGCCAGTGCACTCTCTGGAATCACTGCAGTGCATCCCCAGTGGTGCCAGTGCACTCTCTGGAGTCAGAGACTTTATTCTCTGACCCCAGCAGAGAGTGCACTTTTTTGGGGGGGACACAACCAATTTTGGGGGGGACACAACCAATTTTAGAGTCCCGCACCCTCCTTTTTTGGGTTTCCCCCAATATTAAGAGCTCTTCCGCTCAATTTTGGGGGACCCCACAATTTTGACGTTCCTTCCCCTAACTTTGGGCTTCAACCCTTCAATTTTGGGTGGGCTCCTCCCCTCTTATTTTGGCCTTCCGCCCTAATATTAGGCCTAACCCCTAAGAACCTTGACCCCTAACCCTATGGCAACCACGGATCTAACCCTAACCCCTACCCCAACAAACCCTAGAAACCCTAACCCTAAAAACCCTTACAGCCCTAACCCGATAAAATTTACCACACTAAACCCCTGAAGACTGTTCTGGGGGGTCCACATCCAATTCTGGAATTTCACACTTCCATTTAAGTCTTCTTCCCCCCAATTTGGGGGTTCGCCCACCCAATTTTGGGGGTTCCTCCCCTAATTTGGGGGGGACACAACCGATTTTAGAGTCCCCCACCCTCCTTTTTTGGGTTCCCCCCTAATATTAAAAGTTCTTCCGCCCAATTTTGGGGGACCCCACAATTTGGCCGTTCCTTCCCCTAACTTGGGGCTTCAACCCTTCAATTTTGGGGGGGGCTCCCACCCTCTTATTTTGGCCTTCCGCCCTAATATTAGGCCTAACCCCTAAGAACCTTGACCCCTAACGCTATGGCAACCACGGATCTAAACCTAACCCCTACCCCAACAAACCCTAGAAACCCTAACCCTAAAAACCCTTACAGCCCTAACCCGATAAAATTTACCACACTAAACCCCTGAAGACTGTTCTGGGGGGTCCACATTCAATTCTGGAATTTCACACTTCCATTTAAGTGTTCTGCCCCCCCAATATGGGGGTTCGCCCACCCAATTTTGGGGGTTCCTCCCTTAATTGGGGGGGACACAACCAATTTTGGGGGGGACACAACCAATTTGGGGGGGTCCCCCCAATTTTAGAGTCCCCCACCCTCCTTTTTTGGGTTTCCCCCAATATTAAGAGCTCTTCCGCCCTATTTTGGGGGACCCCACAATTTTGACGTTTCTTCCCCTAAATTGGGGCTTCGACCCTTCAATTTTGGGGGGGGCTCCCCCCTTAGTTTGGCCTTCCACCCTAATATTGGGCCTTACCCCTAAGAACCCTGACCCCTAACACTACGGCTCCCACGGATCTAACCCTAACCCCTACCCCAACAAACCCTAGAAACCCTAACCCTAAAAACCCTTACAGTCCTAACCCGATAAAATTTACCACACTAGACCTACGCCTAAAATCCCTAACCCTAAAAATTAAGACCCTCTAAACCCTAACCCAAAACGTAAAGATTCTCAAAGCCCTAACGCTGGAGACCCTAACCTTAAAAAAAAAAAAAATAAGACCTTAAAACCCTAACCCTAAATACCTGACCATAACTAAAACCCTAAGACCCTAACCCTAAAAACCCTATCAACACTAAAACCACAAAATACTTTAAAACCTTAACACACTAACCCCCAAACCCTAACCCTTATAACTCCAACCCTAACAACCTTAAAATCCTAACCCTAAACCCTGGAAACCCTAACCCTGAAACCCAACCCTAGTGCCTTAGCCCTGAAACCTTAAAACCCTAACACCTTATTAGAAACACTCTGTAACCAATACCATAGGCTCAGGCAAGTATCTCAGTGAGGTAGCATTTTTATTCACGATTGCAATGGCAGGCGTCCCACAAGCCACCTACTAGTTCCATAACACAGTTTATATAATTTTTTTTTTCCTCTCGGTGACCAGGACCCTCCCCAGTTTCCCCATTGACTGGGTAATCCATGTTCACAATCTATCCAGTGCTTCACAGAAAATACACAGCTGCTGGCCTGTTACCAGTCAATTTTATTTTTTTCTTGACTGTTTTCCTCTTTGAGGTGGTAATGTTTCTTACACCGTGATTTCCACCCAATTGCTCTAAGGATTCTGGTTGTCTGCATTTTACAAGGTTGTCTGTTAAGCTTTCTTATCACTGCAAGCATATATCAATACCACCTTCCTTCCCTCTAAACGATGTAACTCTGTGCAAAAACATTTTTATTCCCACAACCTTGATCCCCTTACCCTAAAATCCTTATTCTCTTTAACCCTAACAACTCTAACCACAACCCTAACCCTTCAGATCAACCCCCTGACGCTAATGACACTGACTAATGATCCAAACCCCAAACCCCAGGCAACCAACAAAGAAACAGACACAAAGCTGAAAACTACAAAAAAGGCAAAACCCTGGATACAGACCCCAAATCACAAACACGCTACCAAAATGCTACAGAAAAGCCCCAGACGCAGGCCCCAAGCACTACAGCTAGGCCCCAGAAGCTCTAGACACATCCCAAAGCCAAAATGCGATCCCCAAACACTACAGAAAAGCCCCCAAACACCAGACATAGGCTGCAGAAGTCTACAAGCGGGCCCCAGCCACACCCGGATGCAGACCCCAACTGTCCACAAGCAGCTCCCAACCCACCCCCCCCATGAACTGGACCCCCCCCCACCACCACCCAGATGCATGCCCCAGGCCCCAGGCCTCAGCCCCAGCCCCCACACCCCAGACTCAGGCCCCAAAGGTGTACAACCAGCTCCCAACTGCCCCCCTCAAAGGGAGGCCCCAAAGCCTGCCAGAGGACCCTAGAGCGTACAAGCAGCTCCCAACCCCCCCGGCACAGGCCCCAACCCCCCCCCAGACACAGGCCCCAAAGGTGTACAAGCAACTCCCCATCCTCCCCAGAGGCACGCCCCAAAGGTGTACAAACAGCCCCAACCCCCCAAGACCCAGACCCCTACAGCGTAGAAGCAGCTCCCAACCCCATGCCCCCAAGGCACATGCCTCAACCCCTCCCCCAAGGCAGGCCCTAACAGTGTACAAGCAGCTCCCACCCCCCCCCAGACGCAGGCCCCAAAGGTGTACAAGCAGGCCCCTACAGTATACAAGCAGCTCACAACCACCCCCCCAAAGGCAGGCCCCAACCCCCTCCAGATGCAAGCCCGAAAGGTTAAAACCAGCTCCAACCACGCCCCCCCCCCCCCCCCGCCCCGCGCAGACGCAGGCCCCAAAGGTGTACAAGCAGTTCCCAACCCCTCCAAGGCAGGCCCCAAAAGTGTACAGGCAGGCCCCTACAGTGTAGAAACGCTCCAACCCCCCCCGCTTCCACCTCGAGGGAGGCCCTCCCCCCCCAGTATACACGAAGCTCCCAACCCCCTCTCAGAGGAATGCCTAAAAAAGTATACAAGCAGCTCCTAACACCCCCCCCCCCCCCCAAAAGAGGCAGTCCCCAAAGGTGTACAAGCAGGCCCTCAAATCCCTTAGGTGTACAAGCAGGCCCTTCAAATCCCTTAGCCCCTGCGCCAGCTTTATTGGCGAGCAGCGAGGCTGGGGGGGGAGGGGGGCAAGACAGCCTTAAATAAAATACAAATATAAAAAGTGTTATAAATGGCTGTTATAAATCCAAATAGGATTACAATCAAAGTTTACAATTTATTAAACGAATAGAGGCAAGCAAGCAGCGCTGGGTGCGCCGGGAGTCTCTGCTCCCCCAGGACGCACGCCTGTTACGTAAGGCGGCTGGTTTTGATGCTCCCAGGCTAATACATATTCATTACTACTTCGAGAAGAGGCAGGGTTATTAGAATTGGTTTCCGGAATCCGAAACCCCTCCCAGGGGCGCCTGCGTACCAGTCTCTGGTGGTCTCTCGGGGCTTGCTCGGGCTGAATGCTGGTTGTCTTCCTCTCAGGCTTTTGTCCTTCAATTGTCCTTCAGCTCCCCCTTCCTCCTCGTTTGGGAGCCTCTGCGCCGGATTTCAGAAACTCTAGCAACATCCCCTGCAGTAGTCAGCACTTTTCCCTAAAAACCCCTTTGTTCTCTTATCACCTAGACCCGGGCCTCGATGGTAACCCTTCAAATCCCTTAGTGACACGAATTGCTGGACCATTCCTTACAAAAGGAAGGATAAAATATGTAGAGGAGCAATGGCACCCGCGAAAGCCCGGCGCCGCGGGCAGAGGCAGCGAAGGTTGACGGCAGAACAGTGCTCGGTTTGAACACGGAGAGGGAAAGCGAGGGGAAGGTGGCCGAAGCCGGCCGCAGTCTCTGAGCTCTCCTCCTCCTGATTGTTTTCTCTCAAAGCCATTTCTGTCTGTGTGCGGGCACCCGGAGCCGGCAGAAGTCCCCGTGAAGTCCTTCGGCAGGACGGAGGGCTGCGTGGGCTCCAGTGAGAGAGGGAGTTAGGAGAATCTTATCAAGTAGAGATAGAGCGCTGACAGCGTTAAACTAGGATGCTACTTAGCATCTTTGCTAACTATGGTGCATTGTGCCAATTAACTAAAGCAAGAAGCCTTGGGCCCCTTACCAAGGTCAGTCTCCTAATAAGAGAGTGAGCCTGTCTTAAGAAACTGGGAGAAACTGGTCCTGCAGATGGACAAGAGCCAAGGAGCAACTGAGTCTGCGCAAAGACAAGAGGTCAACTAGCGGTGACGAGGAAGAGTCATCAATCTTCATGCCCACGACCTCCCGTGCTGCCCAGCGCTGAATAAACATACCTACTTTACAATCTCACTGATTGTGGAGTCCCTTTTCCGCAAGTCACTAGCAGCGGTTTCTTCCGCAGAGGTTTTCCCAGAGCCGCTTCAAAGCTTCCCTCGCGGAGCTGGGGCGTCGCAGGGGGTCGTCAAAGCACGCACACACACACACACACACACACACACACACAGGCGTTGTTGTCCAAACAGAAAGTATTTACAACAAATTCGACAAGCGGTTTTCCTCTGCCAGCAGCAAATGCCTGAGGGCCCCTACAGCTTCACAAATCATAGCACAAAGAGCCTAAAGTTCCTCTAAAATTTAGGGAAATGATTCAAAATAGATCTGCTAGGGGAAAACGATCACTGGCGGCAGGGTACACAATACACGCGAGTCTCAGCTCTCTTCCGCAGGGTCAGTGCCCACGCCCAAGTGCGACGCTGATGGCACCCGAACATTTGCTGTAGCAGGCAGCAGAGCCAGCAGCTCAGGGGAGCAATTTTAAAAACCAGGAGGCACTTAAACCAACCCTTAATTGACCCAGTTACTGCAGGAGAGTCCCGACTACTCGCCCTGGAGTCCTACTGTCACCAGCAAAAAGCACCAACCAAAGCTTGGGGGAACTTTGGTACAGCACAAGAGAAGGGAGTGGGGGTAGCGTAGCCGTATCGCAGAGCTGCTGCTTTTCACACCATTTTATCATCCCTGATAATTGAAAGTAAGGCCGGGTGGGCTGACCCCACCACCACCACTCCTGGCAGCATGTTTGGTCCACAACGCTAGAATAATTATTTTGCTCCCTCCCGCCCTTACAGCTTCATCATCTGAAAAGATTACAGTCAAAACAATGGCATACACAAATAAAAGTCAAGAGTTGACATAGTAACTCCGGGATTTGGGTATCAACTGTCCGAGAAATCAGAACACCCAGGCTTCACAATGTGCCCAACATCGAGCTGTGCCAAGGGGGGCGGAAGGAAGAAGCTTTCCGTTTAAGCCTTCAGAGCATCGCTCCATCACTACGTCAATTCACAGCCACCACAGCGTGCCGATGGACATCTTTCTGTGCCAAAAGAAACAAGTGCTTTGTCCTCTTGATATCAAAGGTAGCCACCTATAGTTACGGAACCATGCACAAGACCTTAACTCTGACCAGCAGGAAAACTTAGGACAACTGAGTGCAGATCCTGCCAATTTCTACCAGTTCCAACTGTGCTTTAAGTCTCATTGCAAAGCCTCAGTTAGAAAAAGGATCACCTCAGGGTATCCAACAAGAAGAAGAGTTGTTTTCTTTTTTTTCTTTTTTTTTTTTTTTTTTTTAATATACCATAGGACTATGCAGTTCAATCATCAATCATCTTGGAAAGCTCAAGGAGGAGGTCATCCTCATCCTTCCCTGGGTCCAAGTCGAGCTCGGCTTCCAGTATGCCGTCTGAGAGTTCCCAAAGTAGCATCTCTAAATCCTCGTCTACAGATACGGGCGCGTTGCCTGTGGAACTCAGCCGGCGTGTCCTTGCTTCTTCTAGCTGGGAAGAAGCTGAAGTCGAGCTTGAGAACTCCATTGGCTCCACGGATTCTGCCTGGCTTCCAAGATGTGCTTCAGGTCTTGGCAGAGCAAGGAAGAGAACAATCAGTATATGCCATTTCTTAACGGGAAATCCCTTTTCTGCAAACCGGCTCTTAAAACCGTAGCCAACCCCTCCTGCACTTCAATCTTACCCAGGGATTGTTATTCAATTAACCCAGGGCTACATTTAGAGCCCAATATATTAGCAGGTACATTTTTCAGTTTGGGGGTTTCTCTGTGAAGCCAGAGCACCCGGAGTCTAGCAAAGATGGGAAACCAACATGGCCTCCCGGAAGCCCAGTGTCCGAGAACTACATCTCCCGGCATGCTCTGGGAAAACAATATGGACTCCCGGAAACCCGGTGGCCAAGAACTACATTTCCCAGCACTCCCCAGAAAATTGAGCCTCGCACCTTGCCGTAGGACGCCATTTTTTGCTCTGTTACATTACCGGTTTCGTGTTTATGGAGGGTTTTCCCGCCGTTTTGGGGGGTTTCCCCTCAATTTCGGGTTTTCAGCTCTCCATTTCAGAGTTCTTCCCCGCAATTTTGGGGTTCCTTCCCCTAATTTGGTGCTTCGCCCCCCCCCCACTTTTGGGGTTCCCCCTCCATTTTGGGGATTCCCCCCAATTCCAAGCCCCCCACAATTTTGGAGGCCCCCACCATCCTTTCTTGGCCTGCCACCCTAATATTAAGGTTCTTTCCCCCAGTGTTGGGGTTCTCACCACATGTTTGAGGTTCCTTCCCTTAATTTGGGGCTTAGCTCCCCGGGATCTGGGGCTTTAACCCCAATTTTGGGGGTCCCCCCCAAGTTTGGGGATTCCTCCCCAGGTCTGGGGGGGGTCCACATTCAATTCTGGAATTTCACACTTCCATTTAAGTCTTCTTCCCCCCAATTTGGGGGTTCACCCACCCAATTTTGGGGGTTCCTCCCCTAATTGGGGGGGACACAACCAATTTTGGGGGGGACACAACCAATTTTAGAGTCCCCCACCCTCCTTTTTTGGGTTTCCCCCAATATTAAGAGCTCTTCCGCTCAATTTTGGGGGACCCCACAATTTTGACGTTCCTTCCCCTAACTTTGGGCTTCAACCCTTCAATTTTGGGTGGGCTCCTCCCCTCTTATTTTGGCCTTCCGCCCTAATATTAGGCCTAACCCCTAAGAACCTTGACCCCTAACCCTATGGCAACCACGGATCTAACCCTAACCCCTACCCCAACAAACCCTAGAAACCCTAACCCTAAAAACCCTTGCAGCCCTAACCCGATAAAATTTACCACACTAAACCCCTGAAGACTGTTCTGGGGGGTCCACATCCAATTCTGGAATTTCACACTTCCATTTAAGTCTTCTTCCCCCCAATTTGGGGGTTCGCCCACCCAATTTTGGGGGTTCCTCCCCTAATTTGGGGGGGACACAACCGATTTTAGAGTCCCCCACCCTCCTTTTTTGGGTTCCCCCCTAATATTAAAAGTTCTTCCGCCCAATTTTGGGGGACCCCACAATTTTGACGTTCCTTCCCCTAACTTGGGGCTTCAACCCTTCAATTTTGGGGGGGGCTCCCACCCTCTTATTTTGGCCTTCCGCCCTAATATTAGGCCTAACCCCTAAGAACCTTGACCCCTAACGCTATGGCAACCACGGATCTAACCCTAACCCCTACCCCAACAAACCCTAGAAACCCTAACCCTAAAAACCCTTACAGCCCTAACCCGATAAAATTTACCACACTAAACCCCTGAAGACTGTTCTGGGGGGTCCACATTCAATTCTGGAATTTCACACTTCCATTTAAGTGTTCTGCCCCCCCAATATGGGGGTTCGCCCACCCAATTTTGGGGGTTCCTCCCTTAATTGGGGGGGACACAACCAATTTTGGGGGGGACACAACCAATTTGGGGGGGTCCCCCCAATTTTAGAGTCCCCCACCCTCCTTTTTTGGGTTTCCCCCAATATTAAGAGCTCTTCCGCCCTATTTTGGGGGACCCCACAATTTTGACGTTTCTTCCCCTAAATTGGGGCTTCGACCCTTCAATTTTGGGGGGGGCTCCCCCCTTAGTTTGGCCTTCCACCCTAATATTGGGCCTTACCCCTAAGAACCCTGACCCCTAACACTACGGCTCCCACGGATCTAACCCTAACCCCTACCCCAACAAACCCTAGAAACCCTAACCCTAAAAACCCTTACAGTCCTAACCCGATAAAATTTACCACACTAGACCTACGCCTAAAATCCCTAACCCTAAAAATTAAGACCCTCTAAACCCTAACCCAAAACGTAAAGATTCTCAAAGCCCTAACGCTGGAGACCCTAACCTTAAAAAAAAAAAAATAAGACCTTAAAACCCTAACCCTAAATACCTGACCATAACTAAAACCCTAAGACCCTAACCCTAAAAACCCTATCAACACTAAAACCACAAAATACTTTAAAACCTTAACACACTAACCCCCAAACCCTAACCCTTATAACTCCAACCCTAACAACCTTAAAATCCTAACCCTAAACCCTGGAAACCCTAACCCTGAAACCCAACCCTAGTGCCTTAGCCCTGAAACCTTAAAACCCTAACACCTTATTAGAAACACTCTGTAACCAATACCATAGGCTCAGGCAAGTATCTCAGTGAGGTAGCATTTTTATTCACGATTGCAATGGCAGGCGTCCCACAAGCCACCTACTAGTTCCATAACACAGTTTATATAATTTTTTTTTTCCTCTCGGTGACCAGGACCCTCCCCAGTTTCCCCATTGACTGGGTAATCCATGTTCACGATCTATCCAGTGCTTCACAGAAAATACACAGCTGCTGGCCTGTTACTAGTCAATTTTATTTTTTTCTTGACTGTTTTCCTCTTTGAGGTGGTAATGTTTCTTACGCCGTGATTTCCACCCAATTGCTCTAAGGATTCTGGTTGTCTGCATTTTACAAGGTTGTCTGTTAAGCTTTCTTATCACTGCAAGCATATATCAATACCACCCTCCTTCCCTCTAAACGATGTAACTCTGTGCAAAAACATTTTTATTCCCACAACCTTGATCCCCTTACCCTAAAATCCTTATTCTCTTTAACCCTAACAACTCTAACCACAACCCTAACCCTTCATATCAACCCCCCGACGCTAATGACACTGACTAATGATCCAAACCCCAAGCCCCAGGCAACCAACAAAGAAACAGACACAAAGCTGAAAACTACAAAAAAGGCAAAACCCTGGATACAGACCCCAAATCACAAACACGCTACCAAAATGCTACAGAAAAGCCCCAGACGCAGGCCCCAAGCACTACAGCTAGGCCCCAGAAGCTCTAGACACATCCCAAAGCCAAAATGCGATCCCCAAACACTACAGAAAAGCCCCCAAACACCAGACACAGGCTGCAGAAGTCTACAAGCAGGCCCCAGCCACACCCGGATGCAGACCCCAACTGTCCACAAGCAGCTCCCAACCCACCCCCCCCCATGAACTGGACCCCCCCCACCACCACCACCCAGATGCATGCCCCAGGCCCCAGGCCTCAGCCCCAGCCCCCACACCCCAGACTCAGGCCCCAAAGGTGTACAACCAGCTCCCAACTGCCCCCCTCAAAGGGAGGCCCCAAAGCCTGCCAGAGGACCCTAGAGCGTACAAGCAGCTCCCAACCCCCCCGGCACAGGCCCCAACCCCCCCCCAGACACAGGCCCCAAAGGTGTACAAGCAACTCCCCATCCTCCCCAGAGGCACGCCCCAAAGGTGTACAAACAGCCCCAACCCCCCAAGACCCAGACCCCTACAGCGTAGAAGCAGCTCCCAACCCCATGCCCCCAAGGCACATGCCCCAACCCCTCCCCCAAGGCAGGCCCTAACAGTGTACAAGCAGCTCCCACCCCCCCCCAGACGCAGGCCCCAAAGGTGTACAAGCAGGCCCCTACAGTATACAAGCAGCTCACAACCACCCCCCCAAAGGCAGGCCCCAAGCCCCTCCAGATGCAAGCCCGAAAGGTTAAAACCAGCTCCAACCCCCTAACCCCCCCCGCCCCGCGCAGACGCAGGCCCCAAAGGTGTACAAGCAGTTCCCAACCCCTCCAAGGCAGGCCCCAAAAGTGTACAGGCAGGCCCCTACAGTGTAGAAACGCTCCAACCCCCCCCGCTTCCACCTCGAGGGAGGCCCTCCCCCCCCAGTATACACGAAGCTCCCAACCCCCTCTCAGAGGAATGCCTAAAAAAGTATACAAGCAGCTCCTAACACCCCCCCCCCCCCCCCCCCCAAAAGAGGCAGTCCCCAAAGGTGTACAAGCAGGCCCTCAAATCCCTTAGGTGTACAAGCAGGCCCTTCAAATCCCTTAGCCCCTGCGCCAGCTTTATTGGCGAGCAGCGAGGCTGGGGGGGGAGGGGGGCAAGACAGCCTTAAATAAAATACAAATATAAAAAGTGTTATAAATGGCTGTTATAAATCCAAATAGGATTACAATCAAAGTTTACAATTTATTAAACGAATAGAGGCAAGCAAGCAGCGCTGGGTGCGCCGGGAGTCTCTGCTCCCCCAGGACGCACGCCTGTTACGTAAGGCGGCTGGTTTTGATGCTCCCAGGCTAATACATATTCATTACTACTTCGAGAAGAGGCAGGGTTATTAGAATTGGTTTCCGGAATCCGAAACCCCTCCCAGGGGCGCCTGCGTACCAGTCTCTGGTGGTCTCTCGGGGCTTGCTCGGGCTGAATGCTGGTTGTCTTCCTCTCAGGCTTTTGTCCTTCAATTGTCCTTCAGCTCCCCCTTCCTCCTCGTTTGGGAGCCTCTGCGCCGGATTTCAGAAACTCTAGCAACATCCCCTGCAGTAGTCAGCACTTTTCCCTAAAAACCCCTTTGTTCTCTTATCACCTAGACCCGGGCCTCGATGGTAACCCTTCAAATCCCTTAGTGACACGAATTGCTGGACCATTCCTTACAAAAGGAAGGATAAAATATGTAGAGGAGCAATGGCACACGCGAAAGCCCGGCGCCGCGGGCAGAGGCAGCGAAGGTTGACGGCAGAACAGTGCTCGGTTTGAACACGGAGAGGGAAAGCGAGGGGAAGGTGGCCGAAGCCGGCCGCAGTCTCTGAGCTCTCCTCCTCCTGATTGTTTTCTCTCAAAGCCATTTCTGTCTGTGTGCGGGCACCCGGAGCCGGCAGAAGTCCCCGTGAAGTCCTTCGGCAGGACGGAGGGCTGCGTGGGCTCCAGTGAGAGAGGGAGTTAGGAGAATCTTATCAAGTAGAGATAGAGCGCTGACAGCGTTAAACTAGGATGCTACTTAGTGTCTTTGCTAACTATGGTGCATTGTGCCAATTAACTAAAGCAAAAAGCCTTGGGCCCCTTACCAAGGTCAGTCTCCTAATAAGAGAGTGAGCCTGTCTTAAGAAACTGGGAGAAACTGGTCCTGCAGATGGACAAGAGCCAAGGAGCAACTGAGTCTGCGCAAAGACAAGAGGTCAACTAGCGGTGACGAGGAAGAGTCATCAATCTTCATGCCCACGACCTCCCGTGCTGCCCAGCGCTGAATAAACATACCTACTTTACAATCTCACTGATTGTGGAGTCCCTTTTCCGCAAGTCACTAGCAGCGGTTTCTTCCGCAGAGGTTTTCCCAGAGCCGCTTCAAAGCTTCCCTCGCGGAGCTGGGGCGTCGCAGGGGGTCGTCAAAGCACGCACGCGTGCACACACACACACACACACACACACACACACACACAGGCGTTGTTGTCCAAACAGAAAGTATTTACAACAAATTCGACAAGCGGTTTTCCTCTGCCAGCAGCAAATGCCTGAGGGCCCCTACAGCTTCACAAATCATAGCACAAAGAGCCTAAAGTTCCTCTAAAATTTAGGGAAATGATTCAAAATAGATCTGCTAGGGGAAAACGAT
The DNA here is from genome assembly GCF_964034855.1 of Anser brachyrhynchus. Taxonomy (NCBI): domain Eukaryota; kingdom Metazoa; phylum Chordata; class Aves; order Anseriformes; family Anatidae; genus Anser; species Anser brachyrhynchus. The sequence continues at coordinate 75,490 of NW_027663745.1, read as the reverse complement.
CACTGGCGGCAGGGTACACAATACACGCGAGTCTCAGCTCTCCTCCGCAGGGTCAGTGCCCACGCCCAAGTGCGACGCTGATGGCACCCGAACATTTGCTGTAGCAGGCAGCAGAGCCAGCAGCTCAGGGGAGCAATTTTAAAAACCAGGAGGCACTTAAACCAACCCTTAATTGACCCAGTTACTGCAGGAGAGTCCCGACTACTCGCCCTGGAGTCCTACTGTCACCAGCAAAAAGCACCAACCAAAGCTTGGGGGAACTTTGGTACAGCACAAGAGAAGGGAGTGGGGGTAGCGTAGCCGTATCGCAGAGCTGCTGCTTTTCACACCATTTTATCATCCCTGATAATTGAAAGTAAGGCCGGGTGGGCTGACCCCACCACCACCACTCCTGGCAGCATGTTTGGTCCACAACGCTAGAATAATTATTTTGCTCCCTCCCGTCCCTACAGCTTCATCATCTGAAAAGATTACAGTCAAAACAATGGCATACACAAATAAAAGTCAAGAGTTGACATAGTAACTCCGGGATTTGGGTATCAACTGTCCGAGAAATCAGAACACCCAGGCTTCACAATGTGCCCAACATCGAGCTGTGCCAAGGGGGGCGGAAGGAAGAAGCTTTCCGTTTAAGCCTTCAGAGCATCGCTCCATCACTACGTCAATTCACAGCCACCACAGCGTGCCGATGGACATCTTTCTGTGCCAAAAGAAACAAGTGCTTTGTCCTCTTGATATCAAAGGTAGCCACCTATAGTTACGGAACCATGCACAAGACCTTAACTCTGACCAGCAGGAAAACTTAGGACAACTGAGTGCAGATCCTGCCAATTTCTACCAGTTCCAACTGTGCTTTAAGTCTCATTGCAAAGCCTCAGTTAGAAAAAGGATCACCTCAGGGTATCCAACAAGAAGAAGAGTTGTTTTCTTTTTTTTCTTTTTTTTTTTTTTTTTTAAATATACCATAGGACTATGCAGTTCAATCATCAATCATCTTGGAAAGCTCAAGGAGGAGGTCATCCTCATCCTTCCCTGGGTCCAAGTCGAGCTCGGCTTCCAGTATGCCGTCTGAGAGTTCCCAAAGTAGCATCTCTAAATCCTCGTCTACAGATACGGGCGCGTTGCCTGTGGAACTCAGCCGGCGTGTCCTTGCTTCTTCTAGCTGGGAAGAAGCTGAAGTCGAGCTTGAGAACTCCATTGGCTCCACGGATTCTGCCTGGCTTCCAAGATGTGCTTCAGGTCTTGGCAGAGCAAGGAAGAGAACAATCAGTATATGCCATTTCTTAACGGGAAATCCCTTTTCTGCAAACCGGCTCTTAAAACCGTAGCCAACCCCTCCTGCACTTCAATCTTACCCAGGGATTGTTATTCAATTAACCCAGGGCTACATTTAGAGCCCAATATATTAGCAGGTACATTTTTCAGTTTGGGGGTTTCTCTGTGAAGCCAGAGCACCCGGAGTCTAGCAAAGATGGGAAACCAACATGGCCTCCCGGAAGCCCAGTGTCCGAGAACTACATCTCCCGGCATGCTCTGGGAAAACAATATGGACTCCCGGAAACCCGGTGGCCAAGAACTACATTTCCCAGCACTCCCCAGAAAATTGAGCCTCGCACCTTGCCGTAGGACGCCATTTTTTGCTCTGTTACATTACCGGTTTCGTGTTTATGGAGGGTTTTCCCGCCGTTTTGGGGGGTTTCCCCTCAATTTCGGGTTTTCAGCTCTCCATTTCAGAGTTCTTCCCCGCAATTTTGGGGTTCCTTCCCCTAATTTGGTGCTTCGCCCCCCCCCCACTTTTGGGGTTCCCCCTCCATTTTGGGGATTCCCCCCAATTCCAAGCCCCCCACAATTTTGGAGGCCCCCACCATCCTTTCTTGGCCTGCCACCCTAATATTAAGGTTCTTTCCCCCAATGTTGGGGTTCTCACCACATGTTTGAGGTTCCTTCCCTTAATTTGGGGCTTAGCTCCCCGGGATCTGGGGCTTTAACCCCAATTTTGGGGGTCCCCCCCAAGTTTGGGGATTCCTCCCCAGGTCTGGGGGGGGTCCACATTCAATTCTGGAATTTCACACTTCCATTTAAGTCTTCTTCCCCCCAATTTGGGGGTTCACCCACCCAATTTTGGGGGTTCCTCACCTAATTTGGGGGGACCCGACCAATTTTGGGGGTCCCCCCCAATTGTAGAGTCCCCCACCCTCCTTTTTTGGGTTCCCCCCTAATATTAAAGAGTTCTTCCGCCCAATTTTGGGGGACCCCACAATTTGGCCGTTCCTTCCCCTAACTTTGGGCTTCAACCCTTCGATTTTGGGGGGGGCTCCCCCCCTCTTATTTTGGCCTTCCGCCCTAATATTAGGCCTAACCCCTAAGAACCTTGACCCCTAACGCTATGGCAACCACGGATCTAACCCTAACCCCTACCCCAACAAACCCTAGAAACCCTAACCCTAAAAACCCTTGCAGCCCTAACCCGATAAAATTTACCACACTAAACCCCTGAAGACTGTTCTGGGGGGTCCACATTCAATTCTGGAATTTCACACTTCCATTTAAGTGTTCTTCCCCCCCAATATGGGGGTTCGCCCACCCAATTTTGGGGGTTCCTCCCCTAATTGGGGGGGACACAACCAATTTTGGGGGGGACACAACCAATTTTGGGGGGGACACAACCAATTTTAGAGTCCCCCACCCTCCTTTTTTGGGTTTCCCCCAATATTAAGAGCTCTTCCGCTCAATTTTGGGGGACCCCACAATTTTGACGTTCCTTCCCCTAACTTTGGGCTTCAACCCTTCAATTTTGGGTGGGCTCCTCCCCTCTTATTTTGGCCTTCCGCCCTAATATTAGGCCTAACCCCTAAGAACCTTGACCCCTAACCCTATGGCAACCACGGATCTAACCCTAACCCCTACCCCAACAAACCCTAGAAACCCTAACCCTAAAAACCCTTACAGCCCTAACCCGATAAAATTTACCACACTAAACCCCTGAAGACTGTTCTGGGGGGTCCACATCCAATTCTGGAATTTCACACTTCCATTTAAGTCTTCTTCCCCCCAATTTGGGGGTTCGCCCACCCAATTTTGGGGGTTCCTCCCCTAATTTGGGGGGGACACAACCGATTTTAGAGTCCCCCACCCTCCTTTTTTGGGTTCCCCCCTAATATTAAAAGTTCTTCCGCCCAATTTTGGGGGACCCCACAATTTTGACGTTCCTTCCCCTAACTTGGGGCTTCAACCCTTCAATTTTGGGGGGGGCTCCCACCCTCTTATTTTGGCCTTCCGCCCTAATATTAGGCCTAACCCCTAAGAACCTTGACCCCTAACGCTATGGCAACCACGGATCTAACCCTAACCCCTACCCCAACAAACCCTAGAAACCCTAACCCTAAAAACCCTTACAGCCCTAACCCGATAAAATTTACCACACTAAACCCCTGAAGACTGTTCTGGGGGGTCCACATTCAATTCTGGAATTTCACACTTCCATTTAAGTGTTCTTCCCCCCCAATATGGGGGTTCGCCCACCCAATTTTGGGGGTTCCTCCCCTAATTGGGGGGGACACAACCAATTTTGGGGGGGACACAACTAATTTGGGGGGGGACACAACCAATTTGGGGGGTCCCCCCAATTTTAGAGTCCCCCACCCTCCTTTTTTGGGTTTCCCCCAATATTAAGAGCTCTTCCGCCCAATTTTGGGGGACCCCACAATTTTGACGTTTCTTCCCCTAAACTGGGGCTTCGACCCTTCAATTTTGGGGGGGGGTCCCCCCTTAGTTTGGCCTTCCACCCTAATATTGGGCCTTACCCCTAGGAACCCTGACCCCTAACACTACGGCTCCCACGGATCTAACCCTAACCCCTACCCCAAAAAACCCTAGAAACCCTAACCCTAAAAACCCTTACAGTCCTAACCCGATAAAATTTACCACACTAGACCTACGCCTAAAAGCCCTAACCCTAAAAATTAAGACCCTCTAAACCCTAACCCAAAACGTAAAGATTCTCAAAGCCCTAACGCTGGAGACCCTAACCTTAAAAAAAAAAAAATAAGACCTTAAAACCCTAACCCTAAATACCTGACCATAACTAAAACCCTAAGACCCTAACCCTAAAAACCCTATCAACACTAAAACCACAAAATACTTTAAAACCTTAACACACTAACCCCCAAACCCTAACCCTTATAACTCCAACCCTAACAACCTTAAAATCCTAACCCTAAACCCTGGAAACCCTAACCCTGAAACCCAACCCTAGTGCCTTAGCCCTGAAACCTTAAAACCCTAACACCTTATTAGAAACACTCTGTAACCAATACCATAGGCTCAGGCAAGTATCTCAGTGAGGTAGCATTTTTATTCACGATTGCAATGGCAGGCGTCCCACAAGCCACCTACTAGTTCCATAACACAGTTTATATAATTTTTTTTTTCCTCTCGGTGACCAGGACCCTCCCCAGTTTCCCCATTGACTGGGTAATCCATGTTCACAATCTATCCAGTGCTTCACAGAAAATACACAGCTGCTGGCCTGTTACTAGTCAATTTTATTTTTTTCTTGACTGTTTTCCTCTTTGAGGTGGTAATGTTTCTTACACCGTGATTTCCACCCAATTGCTCTAAGGATTCTGGTTGTCTGCATTTTACAAGGTTGTCTGTTAAGCTTTCTTATCACTGCAAGCATATATCAATACCACCTTCCTTCCCTCTAAACGATGTAACTCTGTGCAAAAACATTTTTATTCCCACAACCTTGATCCCCTTACCCTAAAATCCTTATTCTCTTTAACCCTAACAACTCTAACCACAACCCTAACCCTTCATATCAACCCCCCGACGCTAATGACACTGACTAATGATCCAAACCCCAAACCCCAGGCAACCAACAAAGAAACAGACACAAAGCTGAAAACTACAAAAAAGGCAAAACCCTGGATACAGACCCCAAATCACAAACACGCTACCAAAATGCTACAGAAAAGCCCCAGACGCAGGCCCCAAGCACTACAGCTAGGCCCCAGAAGCTCTAGACACATCCCAAAGCCAAAATGCAATCCCCAAACACTACACAAAAGCCCCCAAACACCAGACACAGGCTGCAGAAGTCTACAAGCAGGCCCCAGCCACACCCGGATGCAGACCCCAACTGTCCACAAGCAGCTCCCAACCCACCCCCCCCATGAACTGGACCCCCCACCACCACCACCACCCAGATGCATGCCCCAGGCCCCAGGCCTCACCCCAGCGCCCACACCCCAGACACAGGCCCCAAAGGTGTACAAGCAACTCCCCATCCTCCCCAGAGGCACGCCCCAAAGGTGTACAAACAGCCCCAACCCCCCAAGACCCAGACCCCTACAGCGTAGAAGCAGCTCCCAACCCCATGCCCCCAAGGCACATGCCCCAACCCCTCCCCCAAGGCAGGCCCTAACAGTGTACAAGCAGCTCCCACCCCCCCCCAGACGCAGGCCCCAAAGGTGTACAAGCAGGCCCCTACAGTATACAAGCAGCTCACAACCACCCCCCCAAAGGCAGGCCCCAACCCCCTCCAGATGCAAGCCCGAAAGGTTAAAACCAGCTCCAACCCCCCAACCCCCCCCCCGCCCCGCGCAGACGCAGGCCCCAAAGGTGTACAAGCAGTTCCCAACCCCTCCAAGGCAGGCCCCAAAAGTGTACAGGCAGGCCCCTACAGTGTAGAAACGCTCCAACCCCCCCCGCTTCCACCTCGAGGGAGGCCCTCCCCCCCCAGTATACACGAAGCTCCCAACCCCCTCTCAGAGGAATGCCTAAAAAAGTATACAAGCAGCTCCTAACACCCCCCCCCCCCCCCAAAAGAGGCAGTCCCCAAAGGTGTACAAGCAGGCCCTCAAATCCTTAGGTGTACAAGCAGGCCCTTCAAATCCCTTAGCCCCTGCGCCAGCTTTATTGGCGAGCAGCGAGGCTGGGGGGGGAGGGGGGCAAGACAGCCTTAAATAAAATACAAATATAAAAAGTGTTATAAATGGCTGTTATAAATCCAAATAGGATTACAATCAAAGTTTACAATTTATTAAACGAATAGAGGCAAGCAAGCAGCGCTGGGTGCGCCGGGAGTCTCTGCTCCCCCAGGACGCACGCCTGTTACGTAAGGCGGCTGGTTTTGATGCTCCCAGGCTAATACATATTCATTACTACTTCGAGAAGAGGCAGGGTTATTAGAATTGGTTTCCGGAATCCGAAACCCCTCCCAGGGGCGCCTGCGTACCAGTCTCTGGTGGTCTCTCGGGGCTTGCTCGGGCTGAATGCTGGTTGTCTTCCTCTCAGGCTTTTGTCCTTCAATTGTCCTTCAGCTCCCCCTTCCTCCTCGTTTGGGAGCCTCTGCGCCGGATTTCAGAAACTCTAGCAACATCCCCTGCAGTAGTCAGCACTTTTCCCTAAAACCCCTTTGTTCTCTTATCACCTAGACCCGGGCCTCGATGGTAACCCTTCAAATCCCTTAGTGACACGAATTGCTGGACCATTCCTTACAAAAGGAAGGATAAAATATGTAGAGGAGCAATGGCACACGCGGAGGAGCAATGGCACACGCGAAAGCCAGCGCCGCGGGCAGAGGCAGCGAAGGTTGACGGCAGAACAGTGCTCGGTTTGAACACGAGAGGGAAAGCGAGGGGAAGGTGGCCGAAGCCGGCCGCAGTCTCTGAGCTCTCCTCCTCCTGATTGTTTTCTCTCAAAGCCATTTCTGTCTGTGTGCGGGCACCCGGAGCGGCAGAAGTCCCCGTGAAGTCCTTCGGCAGGACGGAGGGCTGCGTGGGCTCCAGTGAGAGAGGGAGTTAGGAGAATCTTATCAAGTAGAGATAGAGCGCTGACAGCGTTAAACTAGGATGCTACTTAGCGTCTTTGCTAACTATGGTGCATTGTGCCAATTAACTAAAGCAAGAAGCCTTGGCCCCTTACCAAGTCAGTCTCCTAATAAGAGAGTGAGCCTGTCTTAAGAAACTGGGAGAAACTGGTCCTGCAGATGGACAAGAGCCAAGGAGCACTGAGTCTGTGCAAAGACAAGAGGTCAACTAGCGGTGACGAGGAAGAGTCATCAATCTTCATGCCCATGACGTCCCGTGCTGCCCAGCGCTGAATAAACATACCTACTTTACAATCTCACTGATTGTGGAGTCCCTTTTCCGCAAGTCACTAGCAGCGGTTTCTTCCGCAGAGGTTTTCCCAGAGCCGCTTCAAAGCTTCCCTCGCGGAGCTGGGGCGTCGCAGGGGGTCGTCAAAGCACGCACACACACACACACGCACACACACACACACAGGCGTGTTGTCCAAACAGAAAGTATTTACAACAAATTCGACAAGCGGTTTTCCTCTGCCAGCAGCAAATGCCTGAGGGCCCTACAGCTTCACAAACCATACCACAAAGAGCTAAAGTTCCTCTAAAATTTAGGGAAATGATTCAAAATAGATCTGCTAGGGGAAAACGATCACTGGCGGCAGGGTACACAATACACGCGAGTCTCAGCTCTCCTCCGCAGGGTCAGTGCCCACGCCCAAGTGCGACGCTGATGCACCCGAACATTTGCTGTAGCAGGCAGCAGAGCCAGCAGCTCAGGGGAGCTATTTTAATAACCAGGAGGCACTTAAACCAACCCTTAATTGACCCAGTTACTGCAGGAGAGTCCCGACTACTCGCCCTGGAGTCCTACTGTCACCAGCAAAAGCACCAACCAAGCTTGGGGGAACTTTGGTACAGCACAAGAGAAGGGAGTGGGGTAGCGTAGCCGTATCGCAGAGCTGCTGCTTTTCACACCATTTTATCATCCCCGATAATTGAAAGTAAGGCCGGGTGGGCTGACCCACCACCACCACTCCTGGCAGCATGTTTGGTCCACAACGCTAGAATAATTATTTTGCTCCCTCCCGCCCTTACAGCTTCATCATCTGAAAGATTACAGTCAAAACAATGGCATACACAAATAAAAGTCAAGAGTTGACGTAGTAACTCCGGGATTTGGGTATCAACTGTCCGAGAAATCAGAACACCCAGGCTTCACAATGTGCCCAACATCGAGCTGTGCCAAGGGGGGCGGAAGGAAGAAGCTTTCCGTTTAAGCCTTCAGAGCATCGCTCCATCACTACGTCAATTCACAGCCACCACAGCGTGCCGATGGACATCTTTCTGTGCCAAAAGAAACAAGTGCTTTGTCCTCTTGATATCAAAGGTAGCCACCTATAGTTACGGAACCATGCACAAGACCTTAACTCTGACCAGCAGGAAAACTTAGGACAACTGAGTGCAGATCCTGCCAATTTCTACCAGTTCCAACTGTGCTTTAAGTCTCATTGCAAAGCCTCAGTTAGAAAAAGGATCACCTCAGGGTATCCAACAAGAAGAAGAGTTGTTTTCTTTTTTTTTTTTTTTTTTTTTTTTTTTTTTTTTTTTTAATATACCATAGGACTATGCAGTTCAATCATCAATCATCTTGGAAAGCTCAAGGAGGAGGTCATCCTCATCCTTCCCTGGGTCCAAGTCGAGCTCGGCTTCCAGTATGCCGTCTGAGAGTCCCAAAGTAGCATCTCTAAATCCTCGTCTACAGATACGGGCGCGTTGCCTGTGGAACTCAGCCGCGTGTCCTTGCTTCTTCTAGCTGGGAAGAAGCTGAAGTCGAGCTTGAGAACTCCTATTGGCTCCACGGATTCTGCCTGGCTTCCAAGATGTGCCTCAGGTCTTGGCAGAGCAAGGAGAGAACAATCAGTATATGCCATTTCTAACGGGAAATCCCTTTTCTGCAAACCGGCTCTTAAAACCGTAGCCAACCCCTCCTGCACTTCAATCTTACCCAGGGATTGTTATTCAATTAACCCAGGGCTACATTTAGAGCCCAATATATTAGCAGGTACATTTTTCAGTTTGGGGGTTTCTCTGTGAAGCCAGAGCACCCGGAGTCTAGCAAAGATGGGAAACCAACATGGCCTCCCGGAAGCCCAGTGTCCGAGAACTACATCTCCCGGCATGCTCTGGGAAAACAATATGGACTCCCGGAAACCCGGTGGCCAAGAACTACATTTCCCAGCACTCCCCAGAAAATTGAGCCTCGCACCATGCCGTAGGACGCCATTTTTTGCTCTGTTACATTACCGGTTTCGTGTTTATGGAGGGTTTTCCCGCCGTTTTGGGGGGTTTCCCCTCAATTTCGGGTTTTCAGCTCTCCATTTCAGAGTTCTTCCCCGCAATTTTGGGGTTCCTTCCCCTAATTTGGTGCTTCGCCCCCCCCCCACTTTTGGGGTTCCCCCTCCATTTTGGGGATTCCCCCCAATTCCAAGCCCCCCACAATTTTGGAGGCCCCCACCATCCTTTCTTGGCCTGCCACCCTAATATTAAGGTTCTTTCCCCCAATGTTGGGGTTCTCACCACATGTTTGAGGTTCCTTCCCTTAATTTGGGGCTTAGCTCCCCGGGATCTGGGGCTTTAACCCCAATTTTGGGGGTCCCCCCCAAGTTTGGGGATTCCTCCCCAGGTCTGGGGGGGGGTCCACATTCAATTCTGGAATTTCACACTTCCATTTAAGTCTTCTTCCCCCCAATTTGGGGGTTCACCCACCCAATTTTGGGGGTTCCTCCCCTAATTTGGGGGGACCCGACCAATTTTGGGGGTCCCCCGCAATTGTAGAGTCCCCCACCCTCCTTTTTTGGGTTCCCCCCTAATACTAAAGAGTTCTTCCGCCCAATTTTGGGGGACCCCACAATTTGGCCGTTCCTTCCCCTAACTTTGGGCTTCAACCCTTCGATTTTGGGGGGGGCTCCCCCCCTCTTATTTTGGCCTTCCGCCCTAATATTAGGCCTAACCCCTAAGAACCTTGACCCCTAAGCCTATGGCAACCACGGATCTAACCCTAACCCCTACCCCAACAAACCCTAGAAACCCTAACCCTAAAAACCCTTGCAGCCCTAACCCGATAAAATTTACCACACTAAACCCCTGAAGACTGTTCTGGGGGGTCCACATTCAATTCTGGAATTTCACACTTCCATTTAAGTGTTCTGCCCCCCCAATATGGGGGTTCGCCCACCCAATTTTGGGGGTTCCTCCCCTAATTGGGGGGGACACAACCAATTTTGGGGGGGACACAACCAATTTGGGGGGGGGCACAACCAATTTGGGGGGTCCCCCCAATTTTAGAGTCCCCCACCCTCCTTTTTTGGGTTTCCCCCAATATTAAGAGCTCTTCCGCCCAATTTTGGGGGACCCCACAATTTTGACGTTTCTTCCCCTAAATTGGGGCTTCGACCCTTCAATTTTGGGGGGGGCTCCCCCCTTAGTTTGGCCTTCCACCCTAATATTGGGCCTTACCCCTAAGAACCCTGACCCCTAACACTACGGCTCCCACGGATCTAACCCTAACCCCTACCCCAAAAAACCCTAGAAACCCTAACCCTAAAAACCCTTACAGTCCTAACCCGATAAAATTTACCACACTAGACCTACGCCTAAAAGCCCTAACCCTAAAAATTAAGACCCTCTAAACCCTAACCCAAAACGTAAAGATTCTCAAAGCCCTAACGCTGGAGACCCTAACCTTAAAAAAAAAAAATAAGACCTTAAAACCCTAACCCTAAATACCTGACCATAACTAAAACCCTAAGACCCTAACCCTAAAAACCCTATCAACACTAAAACCACAAAATACTTTAAAACCTTAACACACTAACCCCCAAACCCTAACCCTTATAACTCCAACCCTAACAACCTTAAAATCCTAACCCTAAACCCTGGAAACCCTAACCCTGAAACCCAACCCTAGTGCCTTAGCCCTGAAACCTTAAAACCCTAACACCTTATTAGAAACACTCTGTAACCAATACCATAGGCTCAGGCAAGTATCTCAGTGAGGTAGCATTTTTATTCACGATTGCAATGGCAGGCGTCCCACAAGCCACCTACTAGTTCCATAACACAGTTTATATAATTTTTTTTTCCTCTCGGTGACCAGGACCCTCCCCAGTTTCCCCATTGACTGGGTAATCCATGTTCACAATCTATCCAGTGCTTCACAGAAAATACACAGCTGCTGGCCTGTTACTAGTCAATTTTATTTTTTTTCTTGACTGTTTTCCTCTTTGAGGTGGTAATGTTTCTTACACCGTGATTTCCACCCAATTGCTCTAAGGATTCTGGTTGTCTGCATTTTACAAGGTTGTCTGTTAAGCTTTCTTATCACTGCAAGCATATATCAATACCACCTTCCTTCCCTCTAAACGATGTAACTCTGTGCAAAAACATTTTTATTCCCACAACCTTGATCCCCTTACCCTAAAATCCTTATTCTCTTTAACCCTAACAACTCTAACCACAACCCTAACCCTTCATATCAACCCCCCGACGCTAATGACACTGACTAATGATCCAAACCCCAAACCCCAGGCAACCAACAAAGAAACAGACACAAAGCTGAAAACTACAAAAAAGGCAAAACCCTGGATACAGACCCCAAATCACAAACACGCTACCAAAATGCTACAGAAAAGCCCCAGACGCAGGCCCCAAGCACTACAGCTAGGCCCCAGAAGCTCTAGACACATCCCAAAGCCAAAATGCGATCCCCAAACACTACAGAAAAGCCCCCAAACACCAGACACAGGCTGCAGAAGTCTACAAGCGGGCCCCAGCCACACCCGGATGCAGACCCCAACTGTCCACAAGCAGCTCCCAACCCACCCCCCCCATGAACTGGACCCCCCCCCACCACCACCCAGATGCATGCCCCAGGCCCCAGGCCTCAGCCCCAGCCCCCACACCCCAGACTCAGGCCCCAAAGGTGTACAACCAGCTCCCAACTGCCCCCCTCAAAGGGAGGCCCCAAAGCCTGCCAGAGGACCCTAGAGCGTACAAGCAGCTCCCAACCCCCCCGGCACAGGCCCCAACCCCCCCCCGGACACAGGCCCCAAAGGTGTACAAGCAACTCCCCATCCTCCCCAGAGGCACGCCCCAAAGGTGTACAAACAGCCCCAACCCCCCAAGACCCAGACCCCGACAGCGTAGAAGCAGCTCCCAACCCCATGCCCCCAAGGCACATGCCTCAACCCCTCCCCCAAGGCAGGCCCTAACAGTGTACAAGCAGCTCCAACCCCCCCCCAGACGCAGGCCCCAAAGGTGTACAAGCAGGCCCCTACAGTATACAAGCAGCTCACAACCACCCCCCCAAAGGCAGGCCCCAAACCCCTCCAGATGCAAGCCCGAAAGGTTAAAACCAGCTCCAACCCCCCAACCCCCCCCGCCCCGCGCAGACGCAGGCCCCAAAGGTGTACAAGCAGTTCCCAACCCCTCCAAGGCAGGCCCCAAAAGTGTACAGGCAGGCCCCTACAGTGTAGAAACGCTCCAACGCCCCCCGCTTCCACCTCAAGGGAGGCCCTCCCCCCCCAGTATACACGAAGCTCCCAACCCCCTCTCAGAGGAATGCCTAAAAAAGTATACAAGCAGCTCCTAACACCACCCCCCCCCCCCAAAGAGGCAGTCCCCAAAGGTGTACAAGCAGGCCCTCAAATCCCTTAGCCCCTGCGCCAGCTTTATTGACGGCAGAACAGTGCTCGGTTTGAACACGGAGAGGGAAAGCGAGGGGAAGGTGGCCGAAGCCGGCCGCAGTCTCTGAGCTCTCCTCCTCCTGATTGTTTTCTCTCAAAGCCATTTCTGTCTGTGTGCGGGCACCCGGAGCCGGCAGAAGTCCCCGTGAAGTCCTTCGGCAGGACGGAGGGCTGCGTGGGCTCCAGTGAGAGAGGGAGTTAGGAGAATCTTATCAAGTAGAGATAGAGCGCTGACGGCGTTAAACTAGGATGCTACTTAGCGTCTTTGCTAACTATGGTGCATTGTGCCAATTAACTAAAGCAAGAAGCCTTGGGCCCCTTACCAAGGTCAGTCTCCTAATAAGAGAGTGAGCCTGTCTTAAGAAACTGGGAGAAACTGGTCCTGCAGATGGACAAGAGCCAAGGAGCAACTGAGTCTGCGCAAAGACAAGAGGTCAACTAGCGGTGACGAGGAAGAGTCATCAATCTTCATGCCCACGACCTCCCGTGCTGCCCAGCGCTGAATAAACATACCGACTTTACAATCTCACTGATTGTGGAGTCCCTTTTCCGCAAGTCACTAGCAGCGGTTTCTTCCGCAGAGGTTTTCCCAGAGCCGCTTCAAAGCTTCCCTCGCGGAGCTGGGGCGTCGCAGGGGGTCGTCAAAGCACGCACACACACACACACACACACACACACACACACACAGGCGTTGTTGTCCAAACAGAAAGTATTTACAACAAATTCGATAAGCGGTTTTCCTCTGCCAGCAGCAAATGCCTGAGGGCCCCTACAGCTTCACAAATCATAGCACAAAGAGCCTAAAGTTCCTCTAAAATTTAGGGAAATGATTCAAAATAGATCTGCTAGGGGAAAACGATCACTGGCGGCAGGGTACACAATACACGCGAGTCTCAGCTCTCCTCCGCAGGGTCATTGCCCACGCCCAAGTGCGACGCTGATGGCACCCGAACATTTGCTGTAGCAGGCAGCAGAGCCAGCAGCTCAGGGGAGCAATTTTAAAAACCAGGAGGCACTTAAACCAACCCTTAATTGACCCAGTTACTGCAGGAGAGTCCCGACTACTCGCCCTGGAGTCCTACTGTCACCAGCAAAAAGCACCAACCAAAGCTTGGGGGAACTTTGGTACAGCACAAGAGAAGGGAGTGGGGGTAGCGTAGCCGTATCGCAGAGCTGCTGCTTTTCACACCATTTTATCATCCCTGATAATTGAAAGTAAGGCCGGGTGGGCTGACCCCACCACCACCACTCCTGGCAGCATGTTTGGTCCACAACGCTAGAATAATTATTTTGCTCCCTCCCGCCCTTACAGCTTCATCATCTGAAAAGATTACAGTCAAAACAATGGCATACACAAATAAAAGTCAAGAGTTGACATAGTAACTCCGGGATTTGGGTATCAACTGTCCGAGAAATCAGAACACCCAGGCTTCACAATGTGCCCAACATCGAGCTGTGCCAAGGGGGGGCGGAAGGAAGAAGCTTTCCGTTTAAGCCTTCAGAGCATCGCTCCATCACTACGTCAATTCACAGCCACCACAGCGTGCCGATGGACATCTTTCTGTGCCAAAAGAAACAAGTGTTTTGTCCTCTTGATATCAAAGGTAGCCACCTATACTTACGGAACTATGCACAAGACCTTAACTCTGACCAGCAGGAAAACTTAGGACAACTGAGTGCAGATCCTGCCAATTTCTACCAGTTCCAACTGTGCTTTAAGTCTCATTGCAAAGCCTCAGTTAGAAAAAGGATCACCTCAGGGTATCCAACAAGAAGAAGAGTTGTTTTTTTTTTTTTTTTTTTTTTAATATACCATAGGACTATGCAGTTCAATCATCAATCATCTTGGAAAGCTCAAGGAGGAGGTCATCCTCATCCTTCCCTGGGTCCAAGTCGAGCTCGGCTTCCAGTATGCCGTCTGAGAGTTCCCAAAGTAGCATCTCTAAATCCTCCTCTACAGATACGGGCGCGTTGCCTGTGGAACTCAGCCGGTGTGTCCTTGCTTCTTCTAGCTGGGAAGAAGCTGAAGTCGAGCTTGAGAACTCCATTGGCTCCACGGATTCTGCCTGGCTTCCAAGATGTGCTTGAGGTCTTGGCAGAGCAAGGAAGAGAACAATCAGTATATGCCATTTCTTAACGGGAAATCCCTTTTCTGCAAACCGGCTCTTAAAACCGTAGCCAACCCCTCCTGCACTTCAATCTTACCCAGGGATTGTTATTCAATTAACCCAGGGCTACATTTAGAGCCCAATATATTAGCAGGTACATTTTTCAGTTTGGGGGTTTCTCTGTGAAGCCAGAGCACCCGGAGTCTAGCAAAGATGGGAAACCAACATGGCCTCCCGGAAGCCCAGTGTCCGAGAACTACATCTCCCGGCATGCTCTGGGAAAACAATATGGACTCCCGGAAACCCGGTGGCCAAGAACTACATTTCCCAGCACCCCTCAGAAAATTGAGCCTCGCACCTTGCCGTAGGACGCCATTTTTTGCTCTGTTACATTACCGGTTTCGTGTTTATGGAGGGTTTTCCCGCCGTTTTGGGGGGTTTCCCCTCAATTTCGGGTTTTCAGCTCTCCATTTCAGAGTTCTTCCCCGCAATTTTGGGGTTCCTTCCCCTAATTTGGTGCTTCGCCCCCCCCCCACTTTTGGGGTTCCCCCTCCATTTTGGGGATTCCCCCCAATTCCAAGCCCCCCACAATTTTGGAGGCCCCCACCATCCTTTCTTGGCCTGCCACCCTAATATTAAGGTTCTTTCCCCCAACGCTGGGGTTCTCACCACATGTTTGAGGTTCCTTCCCTTAATTTGGGGCTTAGCTCCCCGGGATCTGGGGCTTTAACCCCAATTTTGGGGGTCCCCCCCAAGTTTGGGGATTCCTCCCCAGGTCTGGGGGGGGTCCACATTCAATTCTGGAATTTCACACTTCCATTTAAGTCTTCTTCCCCCCAATTTGGGGGTTCACCCACCCAATTTTGGGGGTTCCTCCCCTAATTTGGGGGGACCCGACCAATTTTGGGGGTCCCCCCCAATTGTAGAGTCCCCCACCCTCCTTTTTTGGGTTCCCCCCTAATATTAAAGAGTTCTTCTGCCCAATTTTGGGGGACCCCACAATTTGGCCGTTCCTTCCCCTAACTTTGGGCTTCAACCCTTCGATTTTGGGGGGGGCTCCCCCCCTCTTATTTTGGCCTTCCGCCCTAATATTAGGCCTAACCCCTAAGAACCTTGACCCCTAAGCCTATGGCAACCACGGATCTAACCCTAACCCCTACCCCAACAAACCCTAGAAACCCTAACCCTAAAAACCCTTGCAGCCCTAACCCGATAAAATTTACCACACTAAACCCCTGAAGACTGTTCTGGGGGGTCCACATTCAATTCTGGAATTTCACACTTCCATTTAAGTCTTCTTCCCCCCAATTTGGGGGTTCTCCCACCCAATTTTGGGGGTTCCTCCCCTAATTTGGGGGGGACACAACCGATTTTAGAGTCCCCCACCCTCCTTTTTTGGGTTCCCCCCTAATATTAAAAGTTCTTCCGCCCAATTTTGGGGGACCCCACAATTTGGCCGTTCCTTCCCCTAACTTGGGGCTTCAACCCTTCAATTTTGGGGGGGGCTCCCACCCTCTTATTTTGGCCTTCCGCCCTAATATTAGGCCTAACCCCTAAGAACCTTGACCCCTAAGCCTATGGCAACCACGGATCTAACCCTAACCCCTACCCCAACAAACCCTAGAAACCCTAACCCTAAAAACCCTTACAGCCCTAACCCGATAAAATTTACCACACTAAACCCCTGAAGACTGTTCTGGGGGGTCCACATTCAATTCTGGAATTTCACACTTCCATTTAAGTGTTCTTCCCCCCCAATATGGGGGTTCGCCCACCCAATTTTGGGGGTTCCTCACCTAATTGGGGGGGACACAACCAATTTTGGGGGGGACACAACCAATTTGGGGGGGGACACAACCAATTTGGGGGGGTCCCCCCAATTTTAGAGTCCTCCACCCTCCTTTTTTGGGTTTCCCCCAATATTAAGAGCTCTTCCGCCCAATTTTGGGGGACCCCACAATTTTGACGTTTCTTCCCCTAAATTGGGGCTTCGACCCTTCAATTTTGGGGGGGGCTCCCCCCTTAGTTTGGCCTTCCACCCTAATATTGGGCCTTACCCCTAAGAACCCTGACCCCTAACACTACGGCTCCCACGGATCTAACCCTAACCCCTACCCCAAAAAACCCTAGAAACCCTAACCCTAAAAACCCTTACAGTCCTAACCCGATAAAATTTACCACACTAGACCTACGCCTAAAAGCCCTAACCCTAAAAATTAAGACCCTCTAAACCCTAACCCAAAACGTAAAGATTCTCAAAGCCCTAACGCTGGAGACCCTAACCTTAAAAAAAAAAAATAAGACCTTAAAACCCTAACCCTAAATACCTGACCATAACTAAAACCCTAAGACCCTAACCCTAAAAACCCTATCAACACTAAAACCACAAAATACTTTAAAACCTTAACACACTAACCCCCAAACCCTAACCCTTATAACTCCAACCCTAACAACCTTAAAATCCTAACCCTAAACCCTGGAAACCCTAACCCTGAAACCCAACCCTAGTGCCTTAGCCCTGAAACCTTAAAACCCTAACACCTTATTAGAAACACTCTGTAACCAATACCATAGGCTCAGGCAAGTATCTCAGTGAGGTAGCATTTTTATTCACGATTGCAATGGCAGGCGTCCCACAAGCCACCTACTAGTTCCATAACACAGTTTATATAATTTTTTTTTCCTCTCGGTGACCAGGACCCTCCCCAGTTTCCCCATTGACTGGGTAATCCATGTTCACAATCTATCCAGTGCTTCACAGAAAATACACAGCTGCTGGCCTGTTACTAGTCAATTTTATTTTTTTTCTTGACTGTTTTCCTCTTTGAGGTGGTAATGTTTCTTACACCGTGATTTCCACCCAATTGCTCTAAGGATTCTGGTTGTCTGCATTTTACAAGGTTGTCTGTTAAGCTTTCTTATCACTGCAAGCATATATCAATACCACCTTCCTTCCCTCTAAACGATGTAACTCTGTGCAAAAACATTTTTATTCCCACAACCTTGATCCCCTTACCCTAAAATCCTTATTCTCTTTAACCCTAACAACTCTAACCACAACCCTAACCCTTCATATCAACCCCCCGACGCTAATGACACTGACTAATGATCCAAACCCCAAACCCCAGGCAACCAACAAAGAAACAGACACAAAGCTGAAAACTACAAAAAAGGCAAAACCCTGGATACAGACCCCAAATCACAAACACGCTACCAAAATGCTACAGAAAAGCCCCAGACGCAGGCCCCAAGCACTACAGCTAGGCCCCAGAAGCTCTAGACACATCCCAAAGCCAAAATGCGATCCCCAAACACTACAGAAAAGCCCCCAAACACCAGACACAGGCTGCAGAAGTCTACAAGCGGGCCCCAGCCACACCCGGATGCAGACCCCAACTGTCCACAAGCAGCTCCCAACCCACCCCCCCCATGAACTGGACCCCCCCCCACCACCACCCAGATGCATGCCCCAGGCCCCAGGCCTCAGCCCCAGCCCCCACACCCCAGACTCAGGCCCCAAAGGTGTACAACCAGCTCCCAACTGCCCCCCTCAAAGGGAGGCCCCAAAGCCTGCCAGAGGACCCTAGAGCGTACAAGCAGCTCCCAACCCCCCCGGCACAGGCCCCAACCCCCCCCCGGACACAGGCCCCAAAGGTGTACAAGCAACTCCCCATCCTCCCCAGAGGCACGCCCCAAAGGTGTACAAACAGCCCCAACCCCCCAAGACCCAGACCCCGACAGCGTAGAAGCAGCTCCCAACCCCATGCCCCCAAGGCACATGCCTCAACCCCTCCCACAAGGCAGGCCCTAACAGTGTACAAGCAGCTCCCACCCCCCCCCCAGACGCAGGCCCCAAAGGTGTACAAGCAGGCCCCTACAGTATACAAGCAGCTCACAACCACCCCCCCAAAGGCAGGCCCCAACCCCCTCCAGATGCAAGCCCGAAAGGTTAAAACCAGCTCCAACCCCCCAACCCCCCCCGCCCCGCGCAGACGCAGGCCCCAAAGGTGTACAAGCAGTTCCCAACCCCTCCAAGGCAGGCCCCAAAAGTGTACAGGCAGGCCCCTACAGTGTAGAAACGCTCCAACCCCCCCCGCTTCCATCTCGAGGGAGGCCCTCCCCCCCCAGTATACACGAAGCTCCCAACCCCCTCTCAGAGGAATGCCTAAAAAAGTATACAAGCAGCTCCTAACACCCCCCCCCCCCCCCAAAGAGGCAGTCCCCAAAGGTGTACAAGCAATCCCTCAAATCCATTAGGTGTACAAGCAGGCCCTTCAAATCCCTTAGCCCCTGCGCCAGCTTTATTGACGGCAGAACAGTGCTCGGTTTGAACACGGAGAGGGAAAGCGAGGGGAAGGTGGCCGAAGCCGGCCGCAGTCTCTGAGCTCTCCTCCTCCTGATTGTTTTCTCTCAAAGCCATTTCTGTCTGTGTGCGGGCACCCGGAGCCGGCAGAAGTCCCCGTGAAGTCCTTCGGCAGGACGGAGGGCTGCGTGGGCTCCAGTGAGAGAGGGAGTTAGGAGAATCTTATCAAGTAGAGATAGAGCGCTGACGGCGTTAAACTAGGATGCTACTTAGCGTCTTTGCTAACTATGGTGCATTGTGCCAATTAACTAAAGCAAGAAGCCTTGGGCCCCTTACCAAGGTCAGTCTCCTAATAAGAGAGTGAGCCTGTCTTAAGAAACTGGGAGAAACTGGTCCTGCAGATGGACAAGAGCCAAGGAGCAACTGAGTCTGCGCAAAGACAAGAGGTCAACTAGCGGTGACGAGGAAGAGTCATCAATCTTCATGCCCACGACCTCCCGTGCTGCCCAGCGCTGAATAAACATACCGACTTTACAATCTCACTGATTGTGGAGTCCCTTTTCCGCAAGTCACTAGCAGCGGTTTCTTCCGCAGAGGTTTTCCCAGAGCCGCTTCAAAGCTTCCCTCGCGGAGCTGGGGCGTCGCAGGGGGTCGTCAAAGCACGCACACACACACACACACACACACACACACACACACAGGCGTTGTTGTCCAAACAGAAAGTATTTACAACAAATTCGATAAGCGGTTTTCCTCTGCCAGCAGCAAATGCCTGAGGGCCCCTACAGCTTCACAAATCATAGCACAAAGAGCCTAAAGTTCCTCTAAAATTTAGGGAAATGATTCAAAATAGATCTGCTAGGGGAAAACGATCACTGGCGGCAGGGTACACAATACACGCGAGTCTCAGCTCTCCTCCGCAGGGTCAGTGCCCACGCCCAAGTGCGACGCTGATGGCACCCGAACATTTGCTGTAGCAGGCAGCAGAGCCAGCAGCTCAGGGGAGCAATTTTAAAAACCAGGAGGCACTTAAACCAACCCTTAATTGACCCAGTTACTGCAGGAGAGTCCCGACTACTCGCCCTGGAGTCCTACTGTCACCAGCAAAAAGCACCAACCAAAGCTTGGGGGAACTTTGGTACAGCACAAGAGAAGGGAGTGGGGGTAGCGTAGCCGTATCGCAGAGCTGCTGCTTTTCACACCATTTTATCATCCCTGATAATTGAAAGTAAGGCCGGGTGGGCTGACCCCACCACCACCACTCCTGGCAGCATGTTTGGTCCACAACGCTAGAATAATTATTTTGCTCCCTCCCGCCCTTACAGCTTCATCATCTGAAAAGATTACAGTCAAAACAATGGCATACACAAATAAAAGTCAAGAGTTGACATAGTAACTCCGGGATTTGGGTATCAACTGTCCGAGAAATCAGAACACCCAGGCTTCACAATGTGCCCAACATCGAGCTGTGCCAAGGGGGGGCGGAAGGAAGAAGCTTTCCGTTTAAGCCTTCAGAGCATCGCTCCATCACTACGTCAATTCACAGCCACCACAGCGTGCCGATGGACATCTTTCTGTGCCAAAAGAAACAAGTGTTTTGTCCTCTTGATATCAAAGGTAGCCACCTATACTTACGGAACTATGCACAAGACCTTAACTCTGACCAGCAGGAAAACTTAGGACAACTGAGTGCAGATCCTGCCAATTTCTACCAGTTCCAACTGTGCTTTAAGTCTCATTGCAAAGCCTCAGTTAGAAAAAGGATCACCTCAGGGTATCCAACAAGAAGAAGAGTTGTTTTTTTTTTTTTTTTTTTTTTTAATATACCATAGGACTATGCAGTTCAATCATCAATCATCTTGGAAAGCTCAAGGAGGAGGTCATCCTCATCCTTCCCTGGGTCCAAGTCGAGCTCGGCTTCCAGTATGCCGTCTGAGAGTTCCCAAAGTAGCATCTCTAAATCCTCCTCTACAGATACGGGCGCGTTGCCTGTGGAACTCAGCCGGCGTGTCCTTGCTTCTTCTAGCTGGGAAGAAGCTGAAGTCGAGCTTGAGAACTCCATTGGCTCCACGGATTCTGCCTGGCTTCCAAGATGTGCTTGAGGTCTTGGCAGAGCAAGGAAGAGAACAATCAGTATATGCCATTTCTTAACGGGAAATCCCTTTTCTGCAAACCGGCTCTTAAAACCGTAGCCAACCCCTCCTGCACTTCAATCTTACCCAGGGATTGTTATTCAATTAACCCAGGGCTACATTTAGAGCCCAATATATTAGCAGGTACATTTTTCAGTTTGGGGGTTTCTCTGTGAAGCCAGAGCACCCGGAGTCTAGCAAAGATGGGAAACCAACATGGCCTCCCGGAAGCCCAGTGTCCGAGAACTACATCTCCCGGCATGCTCTGGGAAAACAATATGGACTCCCGGAAACCCGGTGGCCAAGAACTACATTTCCCAGCACTCCCCAGAAAATTGAGCCTCGCACCTTGCCGTAGGACGCCATTTTTTGCTCTGTTACATTACCGGTTTCGTGTTTATGGAGGGTTTTCCCGCCGTTTTGGGGGGTTTCCCCTCAATTTCGGGTTTTCAGCTCTCCATTTCAGAGTTCTTCCCCGCAATTTTGGGGTTCCTTCCCCTAATTTGGTGCTTCGCCCCCCCCCCACTTTTGGGGTTCCCCCTCCATTTTGGGGATTCCCCCCAATTCCAAGCCCCCCACAATTTTGGAGGCCCCCACCATCCTTTCTTGGCCTGCCACCCTAATATTAAGGTTCTTTCCCCCAATGTTGGGGTTCTCACCACATGTTTGAGGTTCCTTCCCTTAATTTGGGGCTTAGCTCCCCGGGATCTGGGGCTTTAACCCCAATTTTGGGGGTCCCCCCCAAGTTTGGGGATTCCTCCCCAGGTCTGGGGGGGGTCCACATTCAATTCTGGAATTTCACACTTCCATTTAAGTCTTCTTCCCCCCAATTTGGGGGTTCACCCACCCAATTTTGGGGGTTCCTCCCCTAATTTGGGGGGACCCGACCAATTTTGGGGGTCCCCCCCAATTGTAGAGTCCCCCACCCTCCTTTTTTGGGTTCCCCCCTAATATTAAAGAGTTCTTCTGCCCAATTTTGGGGGACCCCACAATTTGGCCGTTCCTTCCCCTAACTTTGGGCTTCAACCCTTCGATTTTGGGGGGGGCTCCCCCCCTCTTATTTTGGCCTTCCGCCCTAATATTAGGCCTAACCCCTAAGAACCTTGACCCCTAAGCCTATGGCAACCACGGATCTAACCCTAACCCCTACCCCAACAAACCCTAGAAACCCTAACCCTAAAAACCCTTGCAGCCCTAACCCGATAAAATTTACCACACTAAACCCCTGAAGACTGTTCTGGGGGGTCCACATTCAATTCTGGAATTTCACACTTCCATTTAAGTCTTCTTCCCCCCAATTTGGGGGTTCTCCCACCCAATTTTGGGGGTTCCTCCCCTAATTTGGGGGGGACACAACCGATTTTAGAGTCCCCCACCCTCCTTTTTTGGGTTCCCCCCTAATATTAAAAGTTCTTCCGCCCAATTTTGGGGGACCCCACAATTTGGCCGTTCCTTCCCCTAACTTTGGGCTTCAACCCTTCAATTTTGGGGGGGGCTCCCACCCTCTTATTTTGGCCTTCCGCCCTAATATTAGGCCTAACCCCTAAGAACCTTGACCCCTAACGCTATGGCAACCACGGATCTAACCCTAACCCCTACCCCAACAAACCCTAGAAACCCTAACCCTAAAAACCCTTACAGCCCTAACCCGATAAAATTTACCACACTAAACCCCTGAAGACTGTTCTGGGGGGTCCACATTCAATTCTGGAATTTCACACTTCCATTTAAGTGTTCTGCCCCCCCAATATGGGGGTTCGCCCACCCAATTTTGGGGGTTCCTCCCCTAATTGGGGGGGACACAACCAATTTTGGGGGGGACACAACCAATTTGGGGGGGGACACAACCAATTTGGGGGGGTCCCCCCAATTTTAGAGTCCTCCACCCTCCTTTTTTGGGTTTCCCCCAATATTAAGAGCTCTTCCGCCCAATTTTGGGGGACCCCACAATTTTGACGTTTCTTCCCCTAAATTGGGGCTTCGACCCTTCAATTTTGGGGGGGGCTCCCCCCTTAGTTTGGCCTTCCACCCTAATATTGGGCCTTACCCCTAAGAACCCTGACCCCTAACACTACGGCTCCCACGGATCTAACCCTAACCCCTACCCCAAAAAACCCTAGAAACCCTAACCCTAAAAACCCTTACAGTCCTAACCCGATAAAATTTACCACACTAGACCTACGCCTAAAAGCCCTAACCCTAAAAATTAAGACCCTCTAAACCCTAACCCAAAACGTAAAGATTCTCAAAGCCCTAACGCTGGAGACCCTAACCTTAAAAAAAAAAAAATAAGACCTTAAAACCCTAACCCTAAATACCTGACCATAACTAAAACCCTAAGACCCTAACCCTAAAAACCCTATCAACACTAAAACCACAAAATACTTTAAAACCTTAACACACTAACCCCCAAACCCTAACCCTTATAACTCCAACCCTAACAACCTTAAAATCCTAACCCTAAACCCTGGAAATCCTAACCCTGAAACCCAACCCTAGTGCCTTAGCCCTGAAACCTTAAAACCCTAACACCTTATTAGAAACACTCTGTAACCAATACCATAGGCTCAGGCAAGTATCTCAGTGAGGTAGCATTTTTATTCACGATTGCAATGGCAGGCGTCCCACAAGCCACCTACTAGTTCCATAACACAGTTTATATAATTTTTTTTTTTCCTCTCGGTGACCAGGACCCTCCCCAGTTTCCCCATTGACTGGGTAATCCATGTTCACAATCTATCCAGTGCTTCACAGAAAATACACAGCTGCTGGCCTGTTACTAGTCAATTTTATTTTTTTTCTTGACTGTTTTCCTCTTTGAGGTGGTAATGTTTCTTACACCGTGATTTCCACCCAATTGCTCTAAGGATTCTGGTTGTCTGCATTTTACAAGGTTGTCTGTTAAGCTTTCTTATCACTGCAAGCATATATCAATACCACCTTCCTTCCCTCTAAACGATGTAACTCTGTGCAAAAACATTTTTATTCCCACAACCTTGATCCCCTTACCCTAAAATCCTTATTCTCTTTAACCCTAACAACTCTAACCACAACCCTAACCCTTCATATCAACCCCCCGACGCTAATGACACTGACTAATGATCCAAACCCCAAACCCCAGGCAACCAACAAAGAAACAGACACAAAGCTGAAAACTACAAAAAAGGCAAAACCCTGGATACAGACCCCAAATCACAAACACGCTACCAAAATGCTACAGAAAAGCCCCAGACGCAGGCCCCAAGCACTACAGCTAGGCCCCAGAAGCTCTAGACACATCCCAAAGCCAAAATGCGATCCCCAAACACTACAGAAAAGCCCCCAAACACCAGACACAGGCTGCAGAAGTCTACAAGCGGGCCCCAGCCACACCCGGATGCAGACCCCAACTGTCCACAAGCAGCTCCCAACCCACCCCCCCCATGAACTGGACCCCCCCCCACCACCACCCAGATGCATGCCCCAGGCCCCAGGCCTCAGCCCCAGCCCCCACACCCCAGACTCAGGCCCCAAAGGTGTACAACCAGCTCCCAACTGCCCCCCTCAAAGGGAGGCCCCAAAGCCTGCCAGAGGACCCTAGAGCGTACAAGCAGCTTCCAACCCCCCCGGCACAGGCCCCAACCCCCCCCCGGACACAGGCCCCAAAGGTGTACAAGCAACTCCCCATCCTCCCCAGAGGCACGCCCCAAAGGTGTACAAACAGCCCCAACCCCCCAAGACCCAGACCCCGACAGCGTAGAAGCAGCTCCCAACCCCATGCCCCCAAGGCACATGCCTCAACCCCTCCCCCAAGGCAGGCCCTAACAGTGTACAAGCAGCTCCAACCCCCCCCCCCAGACGCAGGCCCCAAAGGTGTACAAGCAGGCCCCTACAGTATACAAGCAGCTCACAACCACCCCCCCAAAGGCAGGCCCCAACCCCCTCCAGATGCAAGCCCGAAAGGTTAAAACCAGCTCCAACCCCCCAACCCCCACCGCCCCGCGCAGACGCAGGCCCCAAAGGTGTACAAGCAGTTCCCAACCCCTCCAAGGCAGGCCCCAAAAGTGTACAGGCAGGCCCCTACAGTGTAGAAACGCTCCAACCCCCCCCGCTTCCACCTCGAGGGAGGCCCTCCCCCCCCAGTATACACGAAGCTCCCAACCCCCTCTCAGAGGAATGCCTAAAAAAGTATACAAGCAGCTCCTAACACCCCCCCCCCCCAAAAGAGGCAGTCCCCAAAGGTGTACAAGCAGGCCCTCAAATCCCTTAGGTGTACAAGCAGGCCCTTCAAATCCCTTAGCCCCTGCGCCAGCTTTATTGGCGAGCAGCGAGGCTGGGGGGGGAGGGGGGCAAGACAGCCTTAAATAAAATACAAATATAAAAAGTGTTATAAATGGCTGTTATAAATCCAAATAGGATTACAATCAAAGTTTACAATTTATTAAACGAATAGAGGCAAGCAAGCAGCGCTGGGTGCGCCGGGAGTCTCTGCTCCCCCAGGACGCACGCCTGTTACGTAAGGCGGCTGGTTTTGATGCTCCTAGGCTAATACATATTCATTACTACTTCGAGAAGAGGCAG
This sequence comes from Anser brachyrhynchus, assembly GCF_964034855.1. NCBI lineage: Eukaryota > Metazoa > Chordata > Aves > Anseriformes > Anatidae > Anser > Anser brachyrhynchus. Next base: position 49,835 of record NW_027663745.1, on the reverse strand, counting down.
GGTTATTAGAATTGGTTTCCGGAATCCGAAACCCCTCCCAGGGGCGCCTGCGTACCAGTCTCTGGTGGTCTCTCGGGGCTTGCTCGGGCTGAATGCTGGTTGTCTTCCTCTCAGGCTTTTGTCCTTCAATTGTCCTTCAGCTCCCCCTTCCTCCTCGTTTGGGAGCCTCTGCGCCGGATTTCAGAAACTCTAGCAACATCCCCTGCAGTAGTCAGCACTTTTCCCTAAAAACCCCTTTGTTCTCTTATCACCTAGACCCGGGCCTCGATGGTAACCCTTCAAATCCCTTAGTGACACGAATTGCTGGACCATTCCTTACAAAAGGAAGGATAAAATATGTAGAGGAGCAATGGCACACGCGAAAGCCCAGCGCCGCGGGCAGAGGCAGCGAAGGTTGACGGCAGAACAGTGCTCGGTTTGAACACGGAGAGGGAAAGCGAGGGGAAGGTGGCCGAAGCCGGCCGCAGTCTCTGAGCTCTCCTCCTCCTGATTGTTTTCTCTCAAAGCCATTTCTGTCTGTGTGCGGGCACCCGGAGCCGGCAGAAGTCCCCGTGAAGTCCTTCGGCAGGACGGAGGGCTGCGTGGGCTCCAGTGAGAGAGGGAGTTAGGAGAATCTTATCAAGTAGAGATAGAGCGCTGACAGCTTTAAACTAGGATGCTACTTAGCATCTTTGCTAACTATGGTGCATTGTGCCAATTAACTAAAGCAAGAAGCCTTGGGCCCCTTACCAAGGTCAGTCTCCTAATAAGAGAGTGAGCCTGTCTTAAGAAACTGGGAGAAACTGGTCCTGCAGATGGACAAGAGCCAAGGAGCAACTGAGTCTGTGCAAAGACAAGAGGTCAACTAGCGGTGACGAGGAAGAGTCATCAATCTTCATGCCCACGACCTCCCGTGCTGCCCAGCGCTGAATAAACATACCGACTTTACAATCTCACTGATTGTGGAGTCCCTTTTCCGCAAGTCACTAGCAGCGGTTTCTTCCGCAGAGGTTTTCCCAGAGCCGCTTCAAAGCTTCCCTCGCGGAGCTGGGGCGTCGCAGGGGGTCGTCAAAGCACGCACGCGTGCACACACACACACACACACACACACACAGAGGCATTGTTGTCCAAACAGAAAGTATTTACAACAAATTCGACAAGCGGTTTTCCTCTGCCAGCAGCAAATGCCTGAGGGCCCCTACAGCTTCACAAATCATAGCACAAAGAGCCTAAAGTTCCTCTAAAATTTAGGGAAATGATTCAAAATAGATCTGCTAGGGGAAAACGATCACTGGCGGCAGGGTACACAATACACGCGAGTCTCAGCTCTCCTCCGCAGGGTCAGTGCCCACGCCCAAGTGCGATGCTGATGGCACCCGAACATTTGCTGTAGCAGGCAGCAGAGCCAGCAGCTCAGGGGAGCAATTTTAAAAACCAGGAGGCACTTAAACCAACCCTTAATTGACCCAGTTACTGCAGGAGAGTCCCGACTACTCGCCCTGGAGTCCTACTGTCACCAGCAAAAAGCACCAACCAAAGCTTGGGGGAACTTTGGTACAGCACAAGAGAAGGGAGTGGGGGTAGCGTAGCCGTATCGCAGAGCTGCTGCTTTTCACACCATTTTATCATCCCTGATAATTGAAAGTAAGGCCGGGTGGGCTGACCCCACCACCACCACTCCTGGCAGCATGTTTGGTCCACAACGCTAGAATAATTATTTTGCTCCCTCCCGCCCTTACAGCTTCATCATCTGAAAAGATTACAGTCAAAACAATGGCATACACAAATAAAAGTCAAGAGTTGACATAGTAACTCCGGGATTTGGGTATCAACTGTCCGAGAAATCAGAACACCCAGGCTTCACAATGTGCCCAACATCGAGCTGTGCCAAGGGGGGGCGGAAGGAAGAAGCTTTCCGTTTAAGCCTTCAGAGCATCGCTCCATCACTACGTCAATTCACAGCCACCACAGTGTGCTGATGGACATCTTTCTGTGCCAAAAGAAACAAGTGCTTTGTCCTCTTGATATCAAAGGTAGCCACCTATAGTTACGGAACCATGCACAAGACCTTAACTCTGACCAGCAGGAAAACTTAGGACAACTGAGTGCAGATCCTGCCAATTTCTACCAGTTCCAACTGTGCTTTAAGTCTCATTGCAAAGCCTCAGTTAGAAAAAGGATCACCTCAGGGTATCCAACAAGAAGAAGAGTTGTTTTTTTTTTTTTTTTTTTTTTAATATACCATAGGACTATGCAGTTCAATCATCAATCATCTTGGAAAGCTCAAGGAGGAGGTCATCCTCATCCTTCCCTGGGTCCAAGTCGAGCTCGGCTTCCAGTATGCCGTCTGAGAGTTCCCAAAGTAGCATCTCTAAATCCTCCTCTACAGATACGGGCGCGTTGCCTGTGGAACTCAGCCGGCGTGTCCTTGCTTCTTCTAGCTGGGAAGAAGCTGAAGTCGAGCTTGAGAACTCCATTGGCTCCACGGATTCTGCCTGGCTTCCAAGATGTGCTTGAGGTCTTGGCAGAGCAAGGAAGAGAACAATCAGTATATGCCATTTCTTAACGGGAAATCCCTTTTCTGCAAACCGGCTCTTAAAACCGTAGCCAACCCCTCCTGCACTTCAATCTTACCCAGGGATTGTTATTCAATTAACCCAGGGCTACATTTAGAGCCCAATATATTAGCAGGTACATTTTTCAGTTTGGGGGTTTCTCTGTGAAGCCAGAGCACCCGGAGTCTAGCAAAGATGGGAAACCAACATGGCCTCCCGGAAGCCCAGTGTCCGAGAACTACATCTCCCGGCATGCTCTGGGAAAACAATATGGACTCCCGGAAACCCGGTGGCCAAGAACTACATTTCCCAGCACTCCCCAGAAAATTGAGCCTCGCACCTTGCCGTAGGACGCCATTTTTTGCTCTGTTACATTACCGGTTTCGTGTTTATGGAGGGTTTTCCCGCCGTTTTGGGGGGTTTCCCCTCAATTTCGGGTTTTCAGCTCTCCATTTCAGAGTTCTTCCCCGCAATTTTGGGGTTCCTTCCCCTAATTTGGTGCTTCGCCCCGCCCCACTTTTGGGGTTCCCCCTCCATTTTGGGGATTCCCCCCAATTCCAAGCCCCCCACAATTTTGGAGGCCCCCACCATCCTTTCTTGGCCTGCCACCCTAATATTAAGGTTCTTTCCCCCAATGTTGGGGTTCTCACCACATGTTTGAGGTTCCTTCCCTTAATTTGGGGCTTAGCTCCCCGGGATCTGGGGCTTTAACCCCAATTTTGGGGGTCCCCCCCAAGTTTGGGGATTCCTCCCCAGGTCTGGGGGGGGTCCACATTCAATTCTGGAATTTCACACTTCCATTTAAGTCTTCTTCCCCCCAATTTGGGGGTTCACCCACCCAATTTTGGGGGTTCCTCCCCTAATTTGGGGGGACCCGACCAATTTTTGGGGTCCCCCCCAATTGTAGAGTCCCCCACCCTCCTTTTTTGGGTTCCCCCCTAATATTAAAGAGTTCTTCCGCCCAATTTTGGGGGACCCCACAATTTGGCCGTTCCTTCCCCTAACTTTGGGCTTCAACCCTTCGATTTTGGGGGGGGCTCCCCCCCTCTTATTTTGGCCTTCCGCCCTAATATTAGGCCTAACCCCTAAGAACCTTGACCCCTAACGCTATGGCAACCACGGATCTAACCCTAACCCCTACCCCAACAAACCCTAGAAACCCTAACCCTAAAAACCCTTACAGCCCTAACCCGATAAAATTTACCACACTAAACCCCTGAAGACTGTTCTGGGGGGTCCACATCCAATTCTGGAATTTCACACTTCCATTTAAGTCTTCTTCCCCCCAATATGGGGGTTCGCCCACCCAATTTTGGGGGTTCCTCCCCTAATTGGGGGGGACACAACCAATTTTGGGGGGGACACAACCAATTTGGGGGGGGACACAACCAATTTGGGGGGGTCCCCCCAATTTTAGAGTCCTCCACCCTCCTTTTTTGGGTTTCCCCCAATATTAAGAGCTCTTCCGCCCAATTTTGGGGGACCCCACAATTTTGACGTTTCTTCCCCTAAATTGGGGCTTCGACCCTTCAATTTTGGGGGGGGCTCCCCCCTTAGTTTGGCCTTCCACCCTAATATTGGGCCTTACCCCTAAGAACCCTGACCCCTAACACTACGGCTCCCACGGATCTAACCCTAACCCCTACCCCAAAAAACCCTAGAAACCCTAACCCTAAAAACCCTTACAGTCCTAACCCGATAAAATTTACCACACTAGACCTACGCCTAAAAGCCCTAACCCTAAAAATTAAGACCCTCTAAACCCTAACCCAAAACGTAAAGATTCTCAAAGCCCTAACGCTGGAGACCCTAACCTTAAAAAAAAAAAAATAAGACCTTAAAACCCTAACCCTAAATACCTGACCATAACTAAAACCCTAAGACCCTAACCCTAAAAACCCTATCAACACTAAAACCACAAAATACTTTAAAACCTTAACACACTAACCCCCAAACCCTAACCCTTATAACTCCAACCCTAACAACCTTAAAATCCTAACCCTAAACCCTGGAAACCCTAACCCTGAAACCCAACCCTAGTGCCTTAGCCCTGAAACCTTAAAACCCTAACACCTTATTAGAAACACTCTGTAACCAATACCATAGGCTCAGGCAAGTATCTCAGTGAGGTAGCATTTTTATTCACGATTGCAATGGCAGGCGTCCCACAAGCCACCTACTAGTTCCATAACACAGTTTATTTAATTTTTGTTTCCTCTCGGTGACCAGGACCCTCCCCAGTTTCCCCATTGACTGGGTAATCCATGTTCACAATCTATCCAGTGCTTCACAGAAAATACACAGCTGCTGGCCTGTTACTAGTCAATTTTATTTTTTTCTTGACTGTTTTCCTCTTTGAGGTGGTAATGTTTCTTACACCGTGATTTCCACCCAATTGCTCTAAGGATTCTGGTTGTCTGCATTTTACAAGGTTGTCTGTTAAGCTTTCTTATCACTGCAAGCATATATCAATACCACCTTCCTTCCCTCTAAACGATGTAACTCTGTGCAAAAACATTTTTATTCCCACAACCTTGATCCCCTTACCCTAAAATCCTTATTCTCTTTAACCGTAACAACTCTAACCACAACCCTAACCCTTCATATCAACCCCCCGACGCTAATGACACTGACTAATGATCCAAACCCCAAACCCCAGGCAACCAACAAAGAAACAGACACAAAGCTGAAAACTACAAAAAAGGCAAAACCCTGGATACAGACCCCAAATCACAAACACGCTACCAAAATGCTACAGAAAAGCCCCAGACGCAGGCCCCAAGCACTACAGCTAGGCCCCAGAAGCTCTAGACACATCCCAAAGCCAAAATGCGATCCCCAAACACTACAGAAAAGCCCCCAAACACCAGACACAGGCTGCAGAAGTCTACAAGCGGGCCCCAGCCACACCCGGATGCAGACCCCAACTGTCCACAAGCAGCTCCCAACCCACCCCCCCCATGAACTGGACCCCCCCCCCACCACCACCCAGATGCATGCCCCAGGCCCCAGGCCTCAGCCCCAGCCCCCACACCCCAGACTCAGGCCCCAAAGGTGTACAACCAGCTCCCAACTGCCCCCCTCAAAGGGAGGCCCCAAAGCCTGCCAGAGGACCCTAGAGCGTACAAGCAGCTCCCAACCCCCCCGGCACAGGCCCCAACCCCCCCCCGGACACAGGCCCCAAAGGTGTACAAGCAACTCCCCATCCTCCCCAGAGGCACGCCCCAAAGGTGTACAAACAGCCCCAACCCCCCAAGACCCAGACCCCGACAGCGTAGAAGCAGCTCCCAACCCCATGCCCCCAAGGCACATGCCTCAACCCCTCCCCCAAGGCAGGCCCTAACAGTGTACAAGCAGCTCCCACCCCCCCCCCAGACGCAGGCCCCAAAGGTGTACAAGCAGGCCCCTACAGTATACAAGCAGCTCACAACCACCCCCCCAAAGGCAGGCCCCAACCCCCTCCAGATGCAAGCCCGAAAGGTTAAAACCAGCTCCAACCCCCCAACCCCCCCCGCCCCGCGCAGACGCAGGCCCCAAAGGTGTACAAGCAGTTCCCAACCCCTCCAAGGCAGGCCCCAAAAGTGTACAGGCAGGCCCCTACAGTGTAGAAACGCTCCAACCCCCCCCGCTTCCACCTCGAGGGAGGCCCTCCCCCCCCAGTATACACGAAGCTCCCAACCCACTCTCAGAGGAATGCCTAAAAAAGTATACAAGCAGCTCCTAACACCCTCCCCCCCCCCCAAAGAGGCAGTCCCCAAAGGTGTACAAGCAATCCCTCAAATCCATTAGGTGTACAAGCAGGCCCTTCAAATCCCTTAGCCCCTGCGCCAGCTTTATTGACGGCAGAACAGTGCTCGGTTTGAACACGGAGAGGGAAAGCGAGGGGAAGGTGGCCGAAGCCGGCCGCAGTCTCTGAGCTCTCCTCCTCCTGATTGTTTTCTCTCAAAGCCATTTCTGTCTGTGTGCGGGCACCCGGAGCCGGCAGAAGTCCCCGTGAAGTCCTTCGGCAGGACGGAGGGCTGCGTGGGCTCCAGTGAGAGGGGGAGTTAGGAGAATCTTATCAAGTAGAGATAGAGCGCTGACGGCGTTAAACTAGGATGCTACTTAGCGTCTTTGCTAACTATGGTGCATTGTGCCAATTAACTAAAGCAAGAAGCCTTGGGCCCCTTACCAAGGTCAGTCTCCTAATAAGAGAGTGAGCCTGTCTTAAGAAACTGGGAGAAACTGGTCCTGCAGATGGACAAGAGCCAAGGAGCAACTGAGTCTGTGCAAAGACAAGAGGTCAACTAGCGGTGACGAGGAAGAGTCATCAATCTTCATGCCCACGACCTCCCGTGCTGCCCAGCGCTGAATAAACATACCTACTTTACAATCTCACTGATTGTGGAGTCCCTTTTCCGCAAGTCACTAGCAGCAGTTTCTTCCGCAGAGGTTTTCCCAGAGCCGCTTCAAAGGTTCCCTCGCGGAGCTGGGGCGTCGCAGGGGGTCGTCAAAGCACGCACACACACACACACACACACACACACACACACACACAGGCGTTGTTGTCCAAACAGAAAGTATTTACAACAAATTCGATAAGCGGTTTTCCTCTGCCAGCAGCAAATGCCTGAGGGCCCCTACAGCTTCACAAATCATAGCACAAAGAGCCTAAAGTTCCTCTAAAATTTAGGGAAATGATTCAAAATAGATCTGCTAGGGGAAAACGATCACTGGCGGCAGGGTACACAATACACGCGAGTCTCAGCTCTCCTCCGCAGGGTCATTGCCCACGCCCAAGTGCGACGCTGATGGCACCCGAACATTTGCTGTAGCAGGCAGCAGAGCCAGCAGCTCAGGGGAGCAATTTTAAAAACCAGGAGGCACTTAAACCAACCCTTAATTGACCCAGTTACTGCAGGAGAGTCCCGACTACTCGCCCTGGAGTCCTACTGTCACCAGCAAAAAGCACCAACCAAAGCTTGGGGGAACTTTGGTACAGCACAAGAGAAGGGAGTGGGGGTAGCGTAGCCGTATCGCAGAGCTGCTGCTTTTCACACCATTTTATCATCCCTGATAATTGAAAGTAAGGCCGGGTGGGCTGACCCCACCACCACCACTCCTGGCAGCATGTTTGGTCCACAACGCTAGAATAATTATTTTGCTCCCTCCCGCCCTTACAGCTTCATCATCTGAAAAGATTACAGTCAAAACAATGGCATACACAAATAAAAGTCAAGAGTTGACATAGTAACTCCGGGATTTGGGTATCAACTGTCCGAGAAATCAGAACACCCAGGCTTCACAATGTGCCCAACATCGAGCTGTGCCAAGGGGGGGCGGAAGGAAGAAGCTTTCCGTTTAAGCCTTCAGAGCATCGCTCCATCACTACGTCAATTCACAGCCACCACAGCGTGCCGATGGACATCTTTCTGTGCCAAAAGAAACAAGTGTTTTGTCCTCTTGATATCAAAGGTAGCCACCTATACTTACGGAACTATGCACAAGACCTTAACTCTGACCAGCAGGAAAACTTAGGACAACTGAGTGCAGATCCTGCCAATTTCTACCAGTTCCAACTGTGCTTTAAGTCTCATTGCAAAGCCTCAGTTAGAAAAAGGATCACCTCAGGGTATCCAACAAGAAGAAGAGTTGTTTTCTTTTTTTTTTTTTTTTTTTTTTTTTTTTTAATATACCATAGGACTATGCAGTTCAATCATCAATCATCTTGGAAAGCTCAAGGAGGAGGTCATCCTCATCCTTCCCTGGGTCCAAGTCGAGCTCGGCTTCCAGTATGCCGTCTGAGAGTTCCCAAAGTAGCATCTCTAAATCCTCCTCTACAGATACGGGCGCGTTGCCTGTGGAACTCAGCCGGCGTGTCCTTGCTTCTTCTAGCTGGGAAGAAGCTGAAGTCGAGCTTGAGAACTCCATTGGCTCCACGGATTCTGCCTGGCTTCCAAGATGTGCTTGAGGTCTTGGCAGAGCAAGGAAGAGAACAATCAGTATATGCCATTTCTTAACGGGAAATCCCTTTTCTGCAAACCGGCTCTTAAAACCGTAGCCAACCCCTCCTGCACTTCAATCTTACCCAGGGATTGTTATTCAATTAACCCAGGGCTACATTTAGAGCCCAATATATTAGCAGGTACATTTTTCAGTTTGGGGGTTTCTCTGTGAAGCCAGAGCACCCGGAGTCTAGCAAAGATGGGAAACCAACATGGCCTCCCGGAAGCCCAGTGTCCGAGAACTACATCTCCCGGCATGCTCTGGGAAAACAATATGGACTCCCGGAAACCCAGTGGCCAAGAACTACATTTCCCAGCACCCCTCAGAAAATTGAGCCTCGCACCTTGCCGTAGGACGCCATTTTTTGCTCTGTTACATTACCGGTTTCGTGTTTATGGAGGGTTTTCCCGCCGTTTTGGGGGGTTTCCCCTCAATTTCGGGTTTTCAGCTCTCCATTTCAGAGTTCTTCCCCGCAATTTTGGGGTTCCTTCCCCTAATTTGGTGCTTCGCCCCCCCCCCCCCACTTTTGGGGTTCCCCCTCCATTTTGGGGATTCCCCCCAATTCCAAGCCCCCCACAATTTTGGAGGCCCCCACCATCCTTTCTTGGCCTGCCACCCTAATATTAAGGTTCTTTCCCCCAATGTTGGGGTTCTCACCACATGTTTGAGGTTCCTTCCCTTAATTTGGGGCTTAGCTCCCCGGGATCTGGGGCTTTAACCCCAATTTTGGGGGTCCCCCCCAAGTTTGGGGATTCCTCCCCAGGTCTGGGGGGGGTCCACATTCAATTCTGGAATTTCACACTTCCATTTAAGTCTTCTTCCCCCCAATTTGGGGGTTCACCCACCCAATTTTGGGGGTTCCTCCCCTAATTTGGGGGGACCCGACCAATTTTTGGGGTCCCCCCCAATTGTAGAGTCCCCCACCCTCCTTTTTTGGGTTCCCCCCTAATATTAAAGAGTTCTTCCGCCCAATTTTGGGGGACCCCACAATTTGGCCGTTCCTTCCCCTAACTTTGGGCTTCAACCCTTCGATTTTGGGGGGGGCTCCCCCCCTCTTATTTTGGCCTTCCGCCCTAATATTAGGCCTAACCCCTAAGAACCTTGACCCCTAAGCCTATGGCAACCACGGATCTAACCCTAACCCCTACCCCAACAAACCCTAGAAACCCTAACCCTAAAAACCCTTGCAGCCCTAACCCGATAAAATTTACCACACTAAACCCCTGAAGACTGTTCTGGGGGGTCCACATCCAATTCTGGAATTTCACACTTCCATTTAAGTCTTCTTCCCCCCAATATGGGGGTTCGCCCACCCAATTTTGGGGGTTCCTCCCCTAATTGGGGGGGACACAACCAATTTTGGGGGGGACACAACCAATTTGGGGGGGGACACAACCAATTTGGGGGGGTCCCCCCAATTTTAGACTCCTCCACCCTCCTTTTTTGGGTTTCCCCCAATATTAAGAGCTCTTCCGCCCAATTTTGGGGGACCCCACAATTTTGACGTTTCTTCCCCTAAATTGGGGCTTCGACCCTTCAATTTTGGGGGGGGCTCCCCCCTTAGTTTGGCCTTCCACCCTAATATTGGGCCTTACCCCTAAGAACCCTGACCCCTAACACTACGGCTCCCACGGATCTAACCCTAACCCCTACCCCAAAAAACCCTAGAAACCCTAACCCTAAAAACCCTTACAGTCCTAACCCGATAAAATTTACCACACTAGACCTACGCCTAAAAGCCCTAACCCTAAAAATTAAGACCCTCTAAACCCTAACCCAAAACGTAAAGATTCTCAAAGCCCTAACGCTGGAGACCCTAACCTTAAAAAAAAAAAATAAGACCTTAAAACCCTAACCCTAAATACCTGACCATAACTAAAACCCTAAGACCCTAACCCTAAAAACCCTATCAACACTAAAACCACAAAATACTTTAAAACCTTAACACACTAACCCCCAAACCCTAACCCTTATAACTCCAACCCTAACAACCTTAAAATCCTAACCCTAAACCCTGGAAACCCTAACCCTGAAACCCAACCCTAGTGCCTTAGCCCTGAAACCTTAAAACCCTAACACCTTATTAGAAACACTCTGTAACCAATACCATAGGCTCAGGCAAGTATCTCAGTGAGGTAGCATTTTTATTCACGATTGCAATGGCAGGCGTCCCACAAGCCACCTACTAGTTCCATAACACAGTTTATTTAATTTTTGTTTCCTCTCGGTGACCAGGACCCTCCCCAGTTTCCCCATTGACTGGGTAATCCATGTTCACGATCTATCCAGTGCTTCACAGAAAATACACAGCTGCTGGCCTGTTACTAGTCAGTTTTATTTTTTTCTTGACTGTTTTCCTCTTTGAGGTGGTAATGTTTCTTACACCGTGATTTCCACCCAATTGCTCTAAGGATTCTGGTTGTCTGCATTTTACAAGGTTGTCTGTTAAGCTTTCTTATCACTGCAAGCATATATCAATACCACCTTCCTTCCCTCTAAACGATGTAACTCTGTGCAAAAACATTTTTATTCCCACAACCTTGATCCCCTTACCCTAAAATCCTTATTCTCTTTAACCCTAACAACTCTAACCACAACCCTAACCCTTCATATCAACCCCCCGACGCTAATGACACTGACTAATGATCCAAACCCCAAACCCCAGGCAACCAACAAAGAAACAGACACAAAGCTGAAAACTACAAAAAAGGCAAAACCCTGGATACAGACCCCAAATCACAAACACGCTACCAAAATGCTACAGAAAAGCCCCAGACGCAGGCCCCAAGCACTACAGCTAGGCCCCAGAAGCTCTAGACACATCCCAAAGCCAAAATGCAATCCCCACACACTACAGAAAAGCCCCCAAACACCAGACACAGGCTGCAGAAGTCTACAAGCAGGCCCCAGCCACACCCGGATGCAGACCCCAACTGTCCACAAGCAGCTCCCAACCCACCCCCCCATGAACTGGACCCCCCACCACCACCACCCAGATGCATGCCCCAGGCCCCAGGCCTCAGCCCCAGTGCCCACACCCCAGACACAGGCCCCAAAGGTGTACAAGCAACTCCCCATCGTCCCCAGAGGCACGCCCCAAAGGTGTACAAACAGCCCCAACCCCCCAAGACCCAGACCCCTACAGCGTAGAAGCAGCTCCCAACCCCATGCCCCCAAGGCACATGCCTCAACCCCTCCCCCAAGGCAGGCCGGGTTTCCGGGAGTCCATATTGTTTTCCCAGAGCATGCCGGGAGATGTAGTTCTCGGACACTGGGCTTCCGGGAGGCCATGTTGGTTTCCCATCTTTGCTAGACTCCGGGTGCTCTGGCTTCACAGAGAAACCCCCAAACTGAAAAATGTACCTGCTAATATATTGGGCTCTAAATGTAGCCCTGGGTTAATTGAATAACAATCCCTGGGTAAGATTGAAGTGCAGGAGGGGTTGGCTACGGTTTTAAGAGCCGGTTTGCAGAAAAGGGATTTCCCGTTAAGAAATGGCATATACTGATTGTTCTCTTCCTTGCTCTGCCAAGACCTCAAGCACATCTTGGAAGCCAGGCAGAATCCGTGGAGCCAATGGAGTTCTCAAGCTCGACTTCAGCTTCTTCCCAGCTAGAAGAAGCAAGGACACGCCGGCTGAGTTCCACAGGCAACGCGCCCATATCTGTAGACGAGGATTTAGAGATGCTACTTTGGGAACTCTCAGACGGCATACTGGAAGCCGAGCTCGACTTGGACCCAGGGAAGGATGAGGATGACCTCCTCCTTGAGCTTTCCAAGATGATTGATGATTGAACTGCATAGTCCTATGGTATATTAAAAAAAAAAAAGAAAAAAAAAAAAAAAGAAAACAACTCTTCTTCTTGTTGGATACCCTGAGGTGATCCTTTTTCTAACTGAGGCTTTGCAATGAGACTTAAAGCACAGTTGGAACTGGTAGAAATTGGCAGGATCTGCACTCAGTTGTCCTAAGTTTTCCTGCTGGTCAGAGTTAAGGTCTTGTGCACGGTTCCGTAACTATAGGTGGCTACCTTTGATATCAAGAGGACAAAGCACTTGTTTCTTTTGGCACAGAAAGATGTCCATCAGCACACTGTGGTGGCTGTGAATTGACGTAGTGATGGAGCGATGCTCTGAAGGCTTAAACGGAAAGCTTCTTCCTTCCGCCCCCCCTTGGCACAGCTCGATGTTGGGCACATTGTGAAGCCTGGGTGTTCTGATTTCTCGGACAGTTGATACCCAAATCCCGGAGTTACTATGTCAACTCTTGACTTTTATTTGTGTATGCCATTGTTTTGACTGTAATCTTTTCAGATGATGAAGCTGTAAGGGCGGGAGGGAGCAAAATAATTATTCTAGCGTTGTGGACCAAACATGCTGCCAGGAGTGGTGGTGGTGGGGTCAGCCCACCCGGCCTTACTTTCAATTATCAGGGATGATAAAATGGTGTGAAAAGCAGCAGCTCTGCGATACGGCTACGCTACCCCCACTCCCTTCTCTTGTGCTGTACCAAAGTTCCCCCAAGCTTTGGTTGGTGCTTTTTGCTGGTGACAGTAGGACTCCAGGGCGAGTAGTCGGGACTCTCCTGCAGTAACTGGGTCAATTAAGGGTTGGTTTAAGTGCCTCCTGGTTTTTAAAATTGCTCCCCTGAGCTGCTGGCTCTGCTGCCTGCTACAGCAAATGTTCGGGTGCCATCAGCGTCGCACTTGGGCGTGGGCACTGACCCTGCGGAGGAGAGCTGAGACTCGCGTGTATTGTGTACCCTGCCGCCAGTGATCGTTTTCCCCTAGCAGATCTATTTTGAATCATTTCCCTAAATTTTAGAGGAACTTTAGGCTCTTTGTGCTATGATTTGTGAAGCTGTAGGGGCCCTCAGGCATTTGCTGCTGGCAGAGGAAAACCGCTTGTCGAATTTGTTGTAAATACTTTCTGTTTGGACAACAATGCCTCTGTGTGTGTGTGTGTGTGTGTGTGTGTGCACGCGTGCGTGCTTTGACGACCCCCTGCGACGCCCCAGCTCCGCGAGGGAACCTTTGAAGCGGCTCTGGGAAAACCTCTGCGGAAGAAACCGCTGCTAGTGACTTGCGGAAAAGGGACTCCACAATCAGTGAGATTGTAAAGTCGGTATGTTTATTCAGCGCTGGGCAGCACGGGAGGTCGTGGGCATGAAGATTGATGACTCTTCCTCGTCACCGCTAGTTGACCTCTTGTCTTTGCACAGACTCAGTTGCTCCTTGGCTCTTGTCCATCTGCAGGACCAGTTTCTCCCAGTTTCTTAAGACAGGCTCACTCTCTTATTAGGAGACTGACCTTGGTAAGGGGCCCAAGGCTTCTTGCTTTAGTTAATTGGCACAATGCACCATAGTTAGCAAAGATGCTAAGTAGCATCCTAGTTTAAAGCTGTCAGCGCTCTATCTCTACTTGATAAGATTCTCCTAACTCCCTCTCTCACTGGAGCCCACGCAGCCCTCCGTCCTGCCGAAGGACTTCACGGGGACTTCTGCCGGCTCCGGGTGCCCGCACACAGACAGAAATGGCTTTGAGAGAAAACAATCAGGAGGAGGAGAGCTCAGAGACTGCGGCCGGCTTCGGCCACCTTCCCCTCGCTTTCCCTCTCCGTGTTCAAACCGAGCACTGTTCTGCCGTCAACCTTCGCTGCCTCTGCCCGCGGCGCTGGGCTTTCGCGTGTGCCATTGCTCCTCTACATATTTTATCCTTCCTTTTGTAAGGAATGGTCCAGCAATTCGTGTCACTAAGGGATTTGAAGGGTTACCATCGAGGCCCGGGTCTAGGTGATAAGAGAACAAAGGGGTTTTTAGGGAAAAGTGCTGACTACTGCAGGGGATGTTGCTAGAGTTTCTGAAATCCGGCGCAGAGGCTCCCAAACGAGGAGGAAGGGGGAGCTGAAGGACAATTGAAGGACAAAAGCCTGAGAGGAAGACAACCAGCATTCAGCCCGAGCAAGCCCCGAGAGACCACCAGAGACTGGTACGCAGGCGCCCCTGGGAGGGGTTTCGGATTCCGGAAACCAATTCTAATAACCCTGCCTCTTCTCGAAGTAGTAATGAATATGTATTAGCCTGGGAGCATCAAAACCAGCCGCCTTACGTAACAGGCGTGCGTCCTGGGGGAGCAGAGACTCCCGGCGCACCCAGCGCTGCTTGCTTGCCTCTATTCGTTTAATAAATTGTAAACTTTGATTGTAATCCTATTTGGATTTATAACAGCCATTTATAACACTTTTTATATTTGTATTTTATTTAAGGCTGTCTTGCCCCCCTCCCCCCCCAGCCTCGCTGCTCGCCAATAAAGCTGGCGCAGGGGCTAAGGGATTTGAAGGGCCTGCTTGTACACCTAAGGGATTTGAGGGCCTGCTTGTACACCTTTGGGGACTGCCTCTTTTGGGGGGGGGGGGGGTGGGTGTTAGGAGCTGCTTGTATACTTTTTTAGGCATTCCTCTGAGAGGGGGTTGGGAGCTTCGTGTATACTGGGGGGGGAGGGCCTCCCTCGAGGTGGAAGCGGGGGGGGTTGGAGCGTTTCTACACTGTAGGGGCCTGCCTGTACACTTTTGGGGCCTGCCTTGGAGGGGTTGGGAACTGCTTGTACACCTTTGGGGCCTGCGTCTGCGCGGGGCGGGGGGGGTTGGGGGGTTGGAGCTGGTTTTAACCTTTCGGGCTTGCATCTGGAGGGGGTTGGGGCCTGCCTTTGGGGGGGTGGTTGTGAGCTGCTTGTATACTGTAGGGGCCTGCTTGTACACCTTTGGGGCCTGCGTCTGGGGGGGGGTGGGAGCTGCTTGTACACTGTTAGGGCCTGCCTTGGGGGAGGGGTTGGGGCATGTGCCTTGGGGGCATGGGGTTGGGAGCTGCTTCTACGCTGTAGGGGTCTGGGTCTTGGGGGGTTGGGGCTGTTTGTACACCTTTGGGGCGTGCCTCTGGGGAGGATGGGGAGTTGCTTGTACACCTTTGGGGCCTGTGTCCGGGGGGGGGTTGGGGCCTGTGCCGGGGGGGTTGGGAGCTGCTTGTACGCTCTAGGGTCCTCTGGCAGGCTTTGGGGCCTCCCTTTGAGGGGGGCAGTTGGGAGCTGGTTGTACACCTTTGGGGCCTGAGTCTGGGGTGTGGGGGCTGGGGCTGAGGCCTGGGGCCTGGGGCATGCATCTGGGTGGTGGTGGGGGGGGGTCCAGTTCATGGGGGGGGTGGGTTGGGAGCTGCTTGTGGACAGTTGGGGTCTGCATCCGGGTGTGGCTGGGGCCCGCTTGTAGACTTCTGCAGCCTGTGTCTGGTGTTTGGGGGCTTTTCTGTAGTGTTTGGGGATCGCATTTTGGCTTTGGGATGTGTCTAGAGCTTCTGGGGCCTAGCTGTAGTGCTTGGGGCCTGCGTCTGGGGCTTTTCTGTAGCATTTTGGTAGCGTGTTTGTGATTTGGGGTCTGTATCCAGGGTTTTGCCTTTTTTGTAGTTTTCAGCTTTGTGTCTGTTTCTTTGTTGGTTGCCTGGGGTTTGGGGTTTGGATCATTAGTCAGTGTCATTAGCGTCGGGGGGTTGATATGAAGGGTTAGGGTTGTGGTTAGAGTTGTTAGGGTTAAAGAGAATAAGGATTTTAGGGTAAGGGGATCAAGGTTGTGGGAATAAAAATGTTTTTGCACAGAGTTACATCGTTTAGAGGGAAGGAGGGTGGTATTGATATATGCTTGCAGTGATAAGAAAGCTTAACAGACAACCTTGTAAAATGCAGACAACCAGAATCCTTAGAGCAATTGGGTGGAAATCACGGTGTAAGAAACATTACCACCTCAAAGAGGAAAACAGTCAAGAAAAAAATAAAATTGACTAGTAACAGGCCAGCAGCTGTGTATTTTCTGTGAAGCACTGGATAGATTGTGAACATGGATTACCCAGTCAATGGGGAAACTGGGGAGGGTCCTGGTCACCGAGAGGAAAAAAAAAATTATATAAACTGTGTTATGGAACTAGTAGGTGGCTTGTGGGACGCCTGCCATTGCAATCGTGAATAAAAATGCTACCTCACTGAGATACTTGCCTGAGCCTATGGTATTGGTTACAGAGTGTTTCTAATAAGGTGTTAGGGTTTTAAGGTTTCAGGGCTAAGGCACTAGGGTTGGGTTTCAGGGTTAGGGTTTCCAGGGTTTAGGGTTAGGATTTTAAGGTTGTTAGGGTTGGAGTTATAAGGGTTAGGGTTTGGGGGTTAGTGTGTTAAGGTTTTAAAGTATTTTGTGGTTTTAGTGTTGATAGGGTTTTTAGGGTTAGGGTCTTAGGGTTTTAGTTATGGTCAGGTATTTAGGGTTAGGGTTTTAAGGTCTTATTTTTTTTTTTTTTAAGGTTAGGGTCTCCAGCGTTAGGGCTTTGAGAATCTTTACGTTTTGGGTTAGGGTTTAGAGGGTCTTAATTTTTAGGGTTAGGGCTTTTAGGCGTAGGTCTAGTGTGGTAAATTTTATCGGGTTAGGACTGTAAGGGTTTTTAGGGTTAGGGTTTCTAGGGTTTTTTGGGGTAGGGGTTAGGGTTAGATCCGTGGGAGCCGTAGTGTTAGGGGTCAGGGTTCTTAGGGGTAAGGCCCAATATTAGGGTGGAAGGCCAAACTAAGGGGGGAGCCCCCCCCAAAATTGAAGGGTCGAAGCCCCAATTTAGGGGAAGAAACGTCAAAATTGTGGGGTCCCCCAAAATTGGGCGGAAGAGCTCTTAATATTGGGGGAAACCCAAAAAAGGAGGGTGGAGGACTCTAAAATTGGGGGGACCCCCCCAAATTGGTTGTGTCCCCCCCCAAATTGGTTGTGTCCCCCCCAAAATTGGTTGTGTCCCCCCCAATTAGGGGAGGAACCCCCAAAATTGGGTGGGCGAACCCCCAAATTGGGGGGGCAGAACACTTAAATGGAAGTGTGAAATTCCAGAATTGAATGTGGACCCCCCAGAACAGTCTTCAGGGGTTTAGTGTGGTAAATTTTATCGGGTTAGGGCTGTAAGGGTTTTTAGGGTTAGGGTTTCTAGGGTTTGTTGGGGTAGGGGTTAGGGTTAGATCCGTGGTTGCCATAGCGTTAGGGGTCAAGGTTCTTAGGGGTTAGGCCTAATATTAGGGCGGAAGGCCAAAATAAGAGGGGGGGAGCCCCCCCCAAAATCGAAGGGTTGAAGCCCAAAGTTAGGGGAAGGAACGGCCAAATTGTGGGGTCCCCCAAAATTGGGCGGAAGAACTCTTTAATATTAGGGGGGAACCCAAAAAAGGAGGGTGGGGGACTCTACAATTGGGGGGGACCCCCAAAATTGGTCGGGTCCCCCCAAATTAGGGGAGGAACCCCCAAAATTGGGTGGGTGAACCCCCAAATTGGGGGGAAGAAGACTTAAATGGAAGTGTGAAATTCCAGAATTGAATGTGGACCCCCCCCAGACCTGGGGAGGAATCCCCAAACTTGGGGGGGACCCCCAAAATTGGGGTTAAAGCCCCAGATCCCGGGGAGCTAAGCCCCAAATTAAGGGAAGGAACCTCAAACATGTGGTGAGAACCCCAACATTGGGGGAAAGAACCTTAATATTAGGGTGGCAGGCCAAGAAAGGATGGTGGGGGCCTCCAAAATTGTGGGGGGCTTGGAATTGGGGGGAATCCCCAAAATGGAGGGGGAACCCCAAAAGTGGGGGGGGGGGCGAAGCACCAAATTAGGGGAAGGAACCCCAAAATTGCGGGGAAGAACTCTGAAATGGAGAGCTGAAAACCCGAAATTGAGGGGAAACCCCCCAAAACGGCGGGAAAACCCTCCATAAACACGAAACCGGTAATGTAACAGAGCAAAAAATGGCGTCCTACGGCAAGGTGCGAGGCTCAATTTTCTGGGGGGTGCTGGGAAATGTAGTTCTTGGCCACCGGGTTTCCGGGAGTCCATATTGTTTTCCCAGAGCATGCCGGGAGATGTAGTTCTCGGACACTGGGCTTCCGGGAGGCCATGTTGGTTTCCCATCTTTGCTAGACTCCGGGAGCTCTGGGTTCACAGAGAAACCCCCAAACTGAAAAATGTACCTGCTAATATATTGGGCTCTAAATGTAGCCCTGGGTTAATTGAATAACAATCCCTGGGTAAGATTGAAGTGCAGGAGGGGTTGGCTACGGTTTTAAGAGCCGGTTTGCAGAAAAGGGATTTCCCGTTAAGAAATGGCATATACTGATTGTTCTCTTCCTTGCTCTGCCAAGACCTCAAGCACATCTTGGAAGCCAGGCAGAATCCGTGGAGCCAATGGAGTTCTCAAGCTCGACTTCAGCTTCTTCCCAGCTAGAAGAAGCAAGGACACGCCGGCTGAGTTCCACAGGCAACGCGCCCGTATCTGTAGACGAGGATTTAGAGATGCTACTTTGGGAACTCTCAGACGGCATACTGGAAGCCGAGCTCGACTTGGACCCAGGGAAGGATGAGGATGACCTCCTCCTTGAGCTTTCCAAGATGATTGATGATTGAACTGCATAGTCCTATGGTATATTAAAAAAAAAAAAAGAAAAAAAAAAAAAAAAGAAAACAACTCTTCTTCTTGTTGGATACCCTGAGGTGATCCTTTTTCTAACTGAGGCTTTGCAATGAGACTTAAAGCACAGTTGGAACTGGTAGAAATTGGCAGGATCTGCACTCAGTTGTCCTAAGTTTTCCTGCTGGTCAGAGTTAAGGTCTTGTGCATGGTTCCGTAACTATAGGTGGCTACCTTTGATATCAAGAGGACAAAGCACTTGTTTCTTTTGGCACAGAAAGATGTCCATCAGCACACTGTGGTGGCTGTGAATTGACGTAGTGATGGAGCGATGCTCTGAAGGCTTAAACGGAAAGCTTCTTCCTTCCGCCCCCCCTTGGCACAGCTCGATGTTGGGCACATTGTGAAGCCTGGGTGTTCTGATTTCTCGGACAGTTGATACCCAAATCCCGGAGTTACTATGTCAACTCTTGACTTTTATTTGTGTATGCCATTGTTTTGACTGTAATCTTTTCAGATGATGAAGCTGTAAGGGCGGGAGGGAGCAAAATAATTATTCTAGCGTTGTGGACCAAACATGCTGCCAGGAGTGGTGGTGGTGGGGTCAGCCCACCCGGCCTTACTTTCAATTATCAGGGATGATAAAATGGTGTGAAAAGCAGCAGCTCTGCGATACGGCTACGCTACCCCCACTCCCTTCTCTTGTGCTGTACCAAAGTTCCCCCAAGCTTTGGTTGGTGCTTTTTGCTGGTGACAGTAGGACTCCAGGGCGAGTAGTCGGGACTCTCCTGCAGTAACTGGGTCAATTAAGGGTTGGTTTAAGTGCCTCCTGGTTTTTAAAATTGCTCCCCTGAGCTGCTGGCTCTGCTGCCTGCTACAGCAAATGTTCGGGTGCCATCAGCGTCGCACTTGGGCGTGGGCACTGACCCTGCGGAGGAGAGCTGAGACTCGCGTGTATTGTGTACCCTGCCGCCAGTGATCGTTTTCCCCTAGCAGATCTATTTTGAATCATTTCCCTAAATTTTAGAGGAACTTTAGGCTCTTTGTGCTATGATTTGTGAAGCTGTAGGGGCCCTCAGGCATTTGCTGCTGGCAGAGGAAAACCGCTTGTCGAATTTGTTGTAAATACTTTCTGTTTGGACAACAATGCCTCTGTGTGTGTGTGTGTGTGTGTGTGTGTGTGCACGCGTGCGTGCTTTGACGACCCCCTGCGACGCCCCAGCTCCGCGAGGGAAGCTTTGAAGCGGCTCTGGGAAAACCTCTGCGGAAGAAACCGCTGCTAGTGACTTGCGGAAAAGGGACTCCACAATCAGTGAGATTGTAAAGTCGGTATGTTTATTCAGCGCTGGGCAGCACGGGAGGTCGTGGGCATGAAGATTGATGACTCTTCCTCGTCACCGCTAGTTGACCTCTTGTCTTTGCACAGACTCAGTTGCTCCTTGGCTCTTGTCCATCTGCAGGACCAGTTTCTCCCAGTTTCTTAAGACAGGCTCACTCTCTTATTAGGAGACTGACCTTGGTAAGGGGCCCAAGGCTTCTTGCTTTAGTTAATTGGCACAATGCACCATAGTTAGCAAAGATGCTAAGTAGCATCCTAGTTTAAAGCTGTCAGCGCTCTATCTCTACTTGATAAGATTCTCCTAACTCCCTCTCTCACTGGAGCCCACGCAGCCCTCCGTCCTGCCGAAGGACTTCACGGGGACTTCTGCCGGCTCCGGGTGCCCGCACACAGACAGAAATGGCTTTGAGAGAAAACAATCAGGAGGAGGAGAGCTCAGAGACTGCGGCCGGCTTCGGCCACCTTCCCCTCGCTTTCCCTCTCCGTGTTCAAACCGAGCACTGTTCTGCCGTCAACCTTCGCTGCCTCTGCCCGCGGCGCTGGGCTTTCGCGTGTGCCATTGCTCCTCTACATATTTTATCCTTCCTTTTGTAAGGAATGGTCCAGCAATTCGTGTCACTAAGGGATTTGAAGGGTTACCATCGAGGCCCGGGTCTAGGTGATAAGAGAACAAAGGGGTTTTTAGGGAAAAGTGCTGACTACTGCAGGGGATGTTGCTAGAGTTTCTGAAATCCGGCGCAGAGGCTCCCAAACGAGGAGGAAGGGGGAGCTGAAGGACAATTGAAGGACAAAAGCCTGAGAGGAAGACAACCAGCATTCAGCCCGAGCAAGCCCCGAGAGACCACCAGAGACTGGTACGCAGGCGCCCCTGGGAGGGGTTTCGGATTCCGGAAACCAATTCTAATAACCCTGCCTCTTCTCGAAGTAGTAATGAATATGTATTAGCCTGGGAGCATCAAAACCAGCCGCCTTACGTAACAGGCGTGCGTCCTGGGGGAGCAGAGACTCCCGGCACACCCAGCGCTGCTTGCTTGCCTCTATTCGTTTAATAAATTGTAAACTTTGATTGTAATCCTATTTGGATTTATAACAGCCATTTATAACACTTTTTATATTTGTATTTTATTTAAGGCTGTCTTGCCCCCCTCCCCCCCCAGCCTCGCTGCTCGCCAATAAAGCTGGCGCAGGGGCTAAGGGATTTGAAGGGCCTGCTTGTACACCTAAGGGATTTGAGGGCCTGCTTGTACACCTTTGGGGACTGCCTCTTTTGGGGGGGGGGGGGGGGTGTTAGGAGCTGCTTGTATACTTTTTTAGGCATTCCTCTGAGAGGGGGTTGGGAGCTTCGTGTATACTGGGGGGGGAGGGCCTCCCTCGAGGTGGAAGCGGGGGGGGTTGGAGCGTTTCTACACTGTAGGGGCCTGCCTGTACACTTTTGGGGCCTGCCTTGGAGGGGTTGGGAACTGCTTGTACACCTTTGGGGCCTGCGTCTGCGCGGGGCGGGGGGGGTTGGGGGGTTGGAGCTGGTTTTAACCTTTCGGGCTTGCATCTGGAGGGGGTTGGGGCCTGCCTTTGGGGGGGTGGTTGTGAGCTGCTTGTATACTGTAGGGGCCTGCTTGTACACCTTTGGGGCCTGCGTCTGGGGGGGTTGGAGCTGCTTGTACACTGTTAGGGCCTGCCTTGGGGGAGGGGTTGGGGCATGTGCCTTGGGGGCATGGGGTTGGGAGCTGCTTCTACGCTGTAGGGGTCTGGGTCTTGGGGGGTTGGGGCTGTTTGTACACCTTTGGGGCGTGCCTCTGGGGAGGATGGGGAGTTGCTTGTACACCTTTGGGGCCTGTGTCCGGGGGGGGGTTGGGGCCTGTGCCGGGGGGGTTGGGAGCTGCTTGTACGCTCTAGGGTCCTCTGGCAGGCTTTGGGGCCTCCCTTTGAGGGGGGCAGTTGGGAGCTGGTTGTACACCTTTGGGGCCTGAGTCTGGGGTGTGGGGGCTGGGGCTGAGGCCTGGGGCCTGGGGCATGCATCTGGGTGGTGGTGGGGGGGGGTCCAGTTCATGGGGGGGGTGGGTTGGGAGCTGCTTGTGGACAGTTGGGGTCTGCATCCGGGTGTGGCTGGGGCCCGCTTGTAGACTTCTGCAGCCTGTGTCTGGTGTTTGGGGGCTTTTCTGTAGTGTTTGGGGATCGCATTTTGGCTTTGGGATGTGTCTAGAGCTTCTGGGGCCTAGCTGTAGTGCTTGGGGCCTGCGTCTGGGGCTTTTCTGTAGCATTTTGGTAGCGTGTTTGTGATTTGGGGTCTGTATCCAGGGTTTTGCCTTTTTTGTAGTTTTCAGCTTTGTGTCTGTTTCTTTGTTGGTTGCCTGGGGTTTGGGGTTTGGATCATTAGTCAGTGTCATTAGCGTCGGGGGGTTGATATGAAGGGTTAGGGTTGTGGTTAGAGTTGTTAGGGTTAAAGAGAATAAGGATTTTAGGGTAAGGGGATCAAGGTTGTGGGAATAAAAATGTTTTTGCACAGAGTTACATCGTTTAGAGGGAAGGAGGGTGGTATTGATATATGCTTGCAGTGATAAGAAAGCTTAACAGACAACCTTGTAAAATGCAGACAACCAGAATCCTTAGAGCAATTGGGTGGAAATCACGGTGTAAGAAACATTACCACCTCAAAGAGGAAAACAGTCAAGAAAAAAATAAAATTGACTAGTAACAGGCCAGCAGCTGTGTATTTTCTGTGAAGCACTGGATAGATTGTGAACATGGATTACCCAGTCAATGGGGAAACTGGGGAGGGTCCTGGTCACCGAGAGGAAAAAAAAAATTATATAAACTGTGTTATGGAACTAGTAGGTGGCTTGTGGGACGCCTGCCATTGCAATCGTGAATAAAAATGCTACCTCACTGAGATACTTGCCTGAGCCTATGGTATTGGTTACAGAGTGTTTCTAATAAGGTGTTAGGGTT
Organism: Anser brachyrhynchus; assembly: GCF_964034855.1. NCBI lineage: Eukaryota > Metazoa > Chordata > Aves > Anseriformes > Anatidae > Anser > Anser brachyrhynchus. The sequence goes on along the minus strand of NW_027663745.1, from coordinate 26,579 downwards.
TTAAGGTTTCAGGGCTAAGGCACTAGGGTTGGGTTTCAGGGTTAGGGTTTCCAGGGTTTAGGGTTAGGATTTTAAGGTTGTTAGGGTTGGAGTTATAAGGGTTAGGGTTTGGGGGTTAGTGTGTTAAGGTTTTAAAGTATTTTGTGGTTTTAGTGTTGATAGGGTTTTTAGGGTTAGGGTCTTAGGGTTTTAGTTATGGTCAGGTATTTAGGGTTAGGGTTTTAAGGTCTTATTTTTTTTTTTTAAGGTTAGGGTCTCCAGCGTTAGGGCTTTGAGAATCTTTACGTTTTGGGTTAGGGTTTAGAGGGTCTTAATTTTTAGGGTTAGGGCTTTTAGGCGTAGGTCTAGTGTGGTAAATTTTATCGGGTTAGGACTGTAAGGGTTTTTAGGGTTAGGGTTTCTAGGGTTTTTTGGGGTAGGGGTTAGGGTTAGATCCGTGGGAGCCGTAGTGTTAGGGGTCAGGGTTCTTAGGGGTAAGGCCCAATATTAGGGTGGAAGGCCAAACTAAGGGGGGAGCCCCCCCCAAAATTGAAGGGTCGAAGCCCCAATTTAGGGGAAGAAACGTCAAAATTGTGGGGTCCCCCAAAATTGGGCGGAAGAGCTCTTAATATTGGGGGAAACCCAAAAAAGGAGGGTGGAGGACTCTAAAATTGGGGGGACCCCCCCAAATTGGTTGTGTCCCCCCCCAAATTGGTTGTGTCCCCCCCAAAATTGGTTGTGTCCCCCCCCAATTAGGGGAGGAACCCCCAAAATTGGGTGGGCGAACCCCCATATTGGGGGGGCAGAACACTTAAATGGAAGTGTGAAATTCCAGAATTGAATGTGGACCCCCCAGAACAGTCTTCAGGGGTTTAGTGTGGTAAATTTTATCGGGTTAGGGCTGTAAGGGTTTTTAGGGTTAGGGTTTCTAGGGTTTGTTGGGGTAGGGGTTAGGGTTAGATCCGTGGTTGCCATAGCGTTAGGGGTCAAGGTTCTTAGGGGTTAGGCCTAATATTAGGGCGGAAGGCCAAAATAAGAGGGTGGGAGCCCCCCCCAAAATCGAAGGGTTGAAGCCCCAAGTTAGGGGAAGGAACGTCAAAATTGTGGGGTCCCCCAAAATTGGGCGGAAGAACTTTTAATATTAGGGTGGAACCCAAAAAAGGAGGGTGGGGGACTCTAAAATCGGTTGTGTCCCCCCCAAATTAGGGGAGGAACCCCCAAAATTGGGTGGGCGAACCCCCAAATTGGGGGGAAGAAGACTTAAATGGAAGTGTGAAATTCCAGAATTGGATGTGGACCCCCCAGAACAGTCTTCAGGGGTTTAGTGTGGTAAATTTTATCGGGTTAGGGCTGTAAGGGTTTTTAGGGTTAGGGTTTCTAGGGTTTGTTGGGGTAGGGGTTAGGGTTAGATCCGTGGTTGCCATAGGCTTAGGGGTCAAGGTTCTTAGGGGTTAGGCCTAATATTAGGGCGGAAGGCCAAAATAAGAGGGGAGGAGCCCACCCAAAATTGAAGGGTTGAAGCCCAAAGTTAGGGGAAGGAACGTCAAAATTGTGGGGTCCCCCAAAATTGAGCGGAAGAGCTCTTAATATTGGGGGAAACCCAAAAAAGGAGGGTGGGGGACTCTAAAATTGGTTGTGTCCCCCCAAAATTGGTTGTGTCCCCCCCCAAATTGGTTGTGTCCCCCCCAATTAGGGGAGGAACCCCCAAAATTGGGTGGGCGAACCCCCATATTGGGGGGGAAGAACACTTAAATGGAAGTGTGAAATTCCAGAATTGAATGTGGACCCCCCAGAACAGTCTTCAGGGGTTTAGTGTGGTAAATTTTATCGGGTTAGGGCTGTAAGGGTTTTTAGGGTTAGGGTTTCTAGGGTTTGTTGGGGTAGGGGTTAGGGTTAGATCCGTGGTTGCCATAGCGTTAGGGGTCAAGGTTCTTAGGGGTTAGGCCTAATATTAGGGCGGAAGGCCAAAATAAGAGGGTGGGAGCCCCCCCCAAAATCAAAGGGTTGAAGCCCCAAGTTAGGGGAAGGAACGTCAAAATTGTGGGGTCCCCCAAAATTGGGCGGAAGAACTTTTAATATTAGGGTGGAACCCAAAAAAGGAGGGTGGGGGACTCTAAAATCGGTTGTGTCCCCCCCAAATTAGGGGAGGAACCCCCAAAATTGGGTGGGCGAACCCCCAAATTGGGGGGAAGAAGACTTAAATGGAAGTGTGAAATTCCAGAATTGGATGTGGACCCCCCAGAACAGTCTTCAGGGGTTTAGTGTGGTAAATTTTATCGGGTTAGGGCTGTAAGGGTTTTTAGGGTTAGGGTTTCTAGGGTTTGTTGGGGTAGGGGTTAGGGTTAGATCCGTGGTTGCCATAGGCTTAGGGGTCAAGGTTCTTAGGGGTTAGGCCTAATATTAGGGCGGAAGGCCAAAATAAGAGGGGAGGAGCCCACCCAAAATTGAAGGGTTGAAGCCCAAAGTTAGGGGAAGGAACGTCAAAATTGTGGGGTCCCCCAAAATTGAGCGGAAGAGCTCTTAATATTGGGGGAAACCCAAAAAAGGAGGGTGGGGGACTCTAAAATTGGTTGTGTCCCCCCCAAAATTGGTTGTGTCCCCCCCCAAATTGGTTGTGTCCCCCCCAATTAGGGGAGGAACCCCCAAAATTGGGTGGGCGAACCCCCATATTGGGGGGGAAGAACACTTAAATGGAAGTGTGAAATTCCAGAATTGAATGTGGACCCCCCAGAACAGTCTTCAGGGGTTTAGTGTGGTAAATTTTATCGGGTTAGGGCTGCAAGGGTTTTTAGGGTTAGGGTTTCTAGGGTTTGTTGGGGTAGGGGTTAGGGTTAGATCCGTGGTTGCCATAGCGTTAGGGGTCAAGGTTCTTAGGGGTTAGGCCTAATATTAGGGCGGAAGGCCAAAATAAGAGGGGGGGAGCCCCCCCCAAAATCGAAGGGTTGAAGCCCAAAGTTAGGGGAAGGAACGGCCAAATTGTGGGGTCCCCCAAAATTGGGCGGAAGAACTCTTTAATATTAGGGGGGAACCCAAAAAAGGAGGGTGGGGGACTCTACAATTGGGGGGGACCCCCAAAATTGGTCGGGTCCCCCCAAATTAGGGGAGGAACCCCCAAAATTGGGTGGGTGAACCCCCAAATTGGGGGGAAGAAGACTTAAATGGAAGTGTGAAATTCCAGAATTGAATGTGGACCCCCCCCAGACCTGGGGAGGAATCCCCAAACTTGGGGGGGACCCCCAAAATTGGGGTTAAAGCCCCAGATCCCGGGGAGCTAAGCCCCAAATTAAGGGAAGGAACCTCAAACATGTGGTGAGAACCCCAACATTGGGGGAAAGAACCTTAATATTAGGGTGGCAGGCCAAGAAAGGATGGTGGGGGCCTCCAAAATTGTGGGGGGCTTGGAATTGGGGGGAATCCCCAAAATGGAGGGGGAACCCCAAAAGTGGGGGGGGGGGGCGAAGCACCAAATTAGGGGAAGGAACCCCAAAATTGCGGGGAAGAACTCTGAAATGGAGAGCTGAAAACCCGAAATTGAGGGGAAACCCCCCAAAACGGCGGGAAAACCCTCCATAAACACGAAACCGGTAATGTAACAGAGCAAAAAATGGCGTCCTACGGCAAGGTGCGAGGCTCAATTTTCTGGGGAGTGCTGGGAAATGTAGTTCTTGGCCACCGGGTTTCCGGGAGTCCATATTGTTTTCCCAGAGCATGCCGGGAGATGTAGTTCTCGGACACTGGGCTTCCGGGAGGCCATGTTGGTTTCCCATCTTTGCTAGACTCCGGGTGCTCTGGCTTCACAGAGAAACCCCCAAACTGAAAAATGTACCTGCTAATATATTGGGCTCTAAATGTAGCCCTGGGTTAATTGAATAACAATCCCTGGGTAAGATTGAAGTGCAGGAGGGGTTGGCTACGGTTTTAAGAGCCGGTTTGCAGAAAAGGGATTTCCCGTTAAGAAATGGCATATACTGATTGTTCTCTTCCTTGCTCTGCCAAGACCTCAAGCACATCTTGGAAGCCAGGCAGAATCCGTGGAGCCAATGGAGTTCTCAAGCTCGACTTCAGCTTCTTCCCAGCTAGAAGAAGCAAGGACACGCCGGCTGAGTTCCACAGGCAACGCGCCCGTATCTGTAGACGAGGATTTAGAGATGCTACTTTGGGAACTCTCAGACGGCATACTGGAAGCCGAGCTCGACTTGGACCCAGGGAAGGATGAGGATGACCTCCTCCTTGAGCTTTCCAAGATGATTGATGATTGAACTGCATAGTCCTATGGTATATTAAAGAAAAAAAAAGAAAAAAAAAAAAAAAGAAAACAACTCTTCTTCTTGTTGGATACCCTGAGGTGATCCTTTTTCTAACTGAGGCTTTGCAATGAGACTTAAAGCACAGTTGGAACTGGTAGAAATTGGCAGGATCTGCACTCAGTTGTCCTAAGTTTTCCTGCTGGTCAGAGTTAAGGTCTTGTGCATGGTTCCGTAACTATAGGTGGCTACCTTTGATATCAAGAGGACAAAGCACTTGTTTCTTTTGGCACAGAAAGATGTCCATCAGCACACTGTGGTGGCTGTGAATTGACGTAGTGATGGAGCGATGCTCTGAAGGCCTAAACGGAAAGCTTCTTCCTTCCGCCCCCCCTTGGCACAGCTCGATGTTGGGCACATTGTGAAGCCTGGGTGTTCTGATTTCTCGGACAGTTGATACCCAAATCCCGGAGTTACTATGTCAACTCTTGACTTTTATTTGTGTATGCCATTGTTTTGACTGTAATCTTTTCAGATGATGAAGCTGTAGGGACGGGAGGGAGCAAAATAATTATTCTAGCGTTGTGGACCAAACATGCTGCCAGGAGTGGTGGTGGTGGGGTCAGCCCACCCGGCCTTACTTTCAATTATCAGGGATGATAAAATGGTGTGAAAAGCAGCAGCTCTGCGATACGGCTACGCTACCCCCACTCCCTTCTCTTGTGCTGTACCAAAGTTCCCCCAAGCTTTGGTTGGTGCTTTTTGCTGGTGACAGTAGGACTCCAGGGCGAGTAGTCGGGACTCTCCTGCAGTAACTGGGTCAATTAAGGGTTGGTTTAAGTGCCTCCTGGTTTTTAAAATTGCTCCCCTGAGCTGCTGGCTCTGCTGCCTGCTACAGCAAATGTTCGGGTGCCATCAGCGTCGCACTTGGGCGTGGGCACTGACCCTGCGGAGGAGAGCTGAGACTCGCGTGTATTGTGTACCCTGCCGCCAGTGATCGTTTTCCCCTAGCAGATCTATTTTGAATCATTTCCCTAAATTTTAGAGGAACTTTAGGCTCTTTGTGCTATGATTTGTGAAGCTGTAGGGGCCCTCAGGCATTTGCTGCTGGCAGAGGAAAACCGCTTGTCGAATTTGTTGTAAATACTTTCTGTTTGGACAACAATGCCTCTGTGTGTGTGTGTGTGTGTGTGTGTGTGCACGCGTGCGTGCTTTGACGACCCCCTGCGACGCCCCAGCTCCGCGAGGGAACCTTTGAAGCGGCTCTGGGAAAACCTCTGCGGAAGAAACCGCTGCTAGTGACTTGCGGAAAAGGGACTCCACAATCAGTGAGATTGTAAAGTCGGTATGTTTATTCAGCGCTGGGCAGCACGGGAGGTCGTGGGCATGAAGATTGATGACTCTTCCTCGTCACCGCTAGTTGACCTCTTGTCTTTGCACAGACTCAGTTGCTCCTTGGCTCTTGTCCATCTGCAGGACCAGTTTCTCCCAGTTTCTTAAGACAGGCTCACTCTCTTATTAGGAGACTGACCTTGGTAAGGGGCCCAAGGCTTCTTGCTTTAGTTAATTGGCACAATGCACCATAGTTAGCAAAGATGCTAAGTAGCATCCTAGTTTAAAGCTGTCAGCGCTCTATCTCTACTTGATAAGATTCTCCTAACTCCCTCTCTCACTGGAGCCCACGCAGCCCTCCGTCCTGCCGAAGGACTTCACGGGGACTTCTGCCGGCTCCGGGTGCCCGCACACAGACAGAAATGGCTTTGAGAGAAAACAATCAGGAGGAGGAGAGCTCAGAGACTGCGGCCGGCTTCGGCCACCTTCCCCTCGCTTTCCCTCTCCGTGTTCAAACCGAGCACTGTTCTGCCGTCAACCTTCGCTGCCTCTGCCCGCGGCGCTGGGCTTTCGCGTGTGCCATTGCTCCTCTACATATTTTATCCTTCCTTTTGTAAGGAATGGTCCAGCAATTCGTGTCACTAAGGGATTTGAAGGGTTACCATCGAGGCCCGGGTCTAGGTGATAAGAGAACAAAGGGGTTTTTAGGGAAAAGTGCTGACTACTGCAGGGGATGTTGCTAGAGTTTCTGAAATCCGGCGCAGAGGCTCCCAAACGAGGAGGAAGGGGGAGCTGAAGGACAATTGAAGGACAAAAGCCTGAGAGGAAGACAACCAGCATTCAGCCCGAGCAAGCCCCGAGAGACCACCAGAGACTGGTACGCAGGCGCCCCTGGGAGGGGTTTCGGATTCCGGAAACCAATTCTAATAACCCTGCCTCTTCTCGAAGTAGTAATGAATATGTATTAGCCTGGGAGCATCAAAACCAGCCGCCTTACGTAACAGGCGTGCGTCCTGGGGGAGCAGAGACTCCCGGCGCACCCAGCGCTGCTTGCTTGCCTCTATTCGTTTAATAAATTGTAAACTTTGATTGTAATCCTATTTGGATTTATAACAGCCATTTATAACACTTTTTATATTTGTATTTTATTTAAGGCTGTCTTGCCCCCCTCCCCCCCCAGCCTCGCTGCTCGCCAATAAAGCTGGCGCAGGGGCTAAGGGATTTGAAGGGCCTGCTTGTACACCTAAGGGATTTGAGGGCCTGCTTGTACACCTTTGGGGACTGCCTCTTTTGGGGGGGGGGGGGGGGTGGGTGTTAGGAGCTGCTTGTATACTTTTTTAGGCATTCCTCTGAGAGGGGGTTGGGAGCTTCGTGTATACTGGGGGGGGAGGGCCTCCCTCGAGGTGGAAGCAGGGGGGGTTGGAGCGTTTCTACACTGTAGGGGCCTGCCTGTACACTTTTGGGGCCTGCCTTGGAGGGGTTGGGAACTGCTTGTACACCTTTGGGGCCTGCGTCTGCGCGGGGCGGGGGGGGTTGGGGGGTTGGAGCTGGTTTTAACCTTTCGGGCTTGCATCTGGAGGGGGTTGGGGCCTGCCTTTGGGGGGGTGGTTGTGAGCTGCTTGTATACTGTAGGGGCCTGCTTGTACACCTTTGGGGCCTGCGTCTGGGGGGGGGTTGGAGCTGCTTGTACACTGTTAGGGCCTGCCTTGGGGGAGGGGTTGGGGCATGTGCCTTGGGGGCATGGGGTTGGGAGCTGCTTCTACGCTGTAGGGGTCTGGGTCTTGGGGGGTTGGGGCTGTTTGTACACCTTTGGGGCGTGCCTCTGGGGAGGATGGGGAGTTGCTTGTACACCTTTGGGGCCTGTGTCCGGGGAGGGGTTGGGGCCTGTGCCGGGGGGGTTGGGAGCTGCTTGTACGCTCTAGGGTCCTCTGGCAGGCTTTGGGGCCTCCCTTTGAGGGGGGCAGTTGGGAGCTGGTTGTACACCTTTGGGGCCTGAGTCTGGGGTGTGGGGGCTGGGGCTGAGGCCTGGGGCCTGGGGCATGCATCTGGGTGGTGGTGGTGGGGGGTCCAGTTCATGGGGGGGGTGGGTTGGGAGCTGCTTGTGGACAGTTGGGGTCTGCATCCGGGTGTGGCTGGGGCCCGCTTGTAGAGTTCTGCAGCCTGTGTCTGGTGTTTGGGGGCTTTTCTGTAGTGTTTGGGGATCGCATTTTGGCTTTGGGATGTGTCTAGAGCTTCTGGGGCCTAGCTGTAGTGCTTGGGGCCTGCGTCTGGGGCTTTTCTGTAGCATTTTGGTAGCGTGTTTGTGATTTGGGGTCTGTATCCAGGGTTTTGCCTTTTTTGTAGTTTTCAGCTTTGTGTCTGTTTCTTTGTTGGTTGCCTGGGGTTTGGGGTTTGGATCATTAGTCAGTGTCATTAGCGTCGGGGGGGTTGATATGAAGGGTTAGGGTTGTGGTTAGAGTTGTTAGGGTTAAAGAGAATAAGGATTTTAGGGTAAGGGGATCAAGGTTGTGGGAATAAAAATGTTTTTGCACAGAGTTACATCGTTTAGAGGGAAGGAAGGTGGTATTGATATATGCTTGCAGTGATAAGAAAGCTTAACAGACAACCTTGTAAAATGCAGACAACCAGAATCCTTAGAGCAATTGGGTGGAAATCACGGTGTAAGAAACATTACCACCTCAAAGAGGAAAACAGTCAAGAAAAAAATAAAATTGACTAGTAACAGGCCAGCAGCTGTGTATTTTCTGTGAAGCACTGGATAGATTGTGAACATGGATTACCCAGTCAATGGGGAAACTGGGGAGGGTCCTGGTCACCGAGAGGAAAAAAAAAATTATATAAACTGTGTTATGGAACTAGTAGGTGGCTTGTGGGACGCCTGCCATTGCAATCGTGAATAAAAATGCTACCTCACTGAGATACTTGCCTGAGCCTATGGTATTGGTTACAGAGTGTTTCTAATAAGGTGTTAGGGTTTTAAGGTTTCAGGGCTAAGGCACTAGGGTTGGGTTTCAGGGTTAGGGCTTCCAGGGTTTAGGGTTAGGATTTTAAGGTTGTTAGGGTTGGAGTTATAAGGGTTAGGGTTTGGGGGTTAGTGTGTTAAGGTTTTAAAGTATTTTGTGGTTTTAGTGTTGATAGGGTTTTTAGGGTTAGGGTCTTAGGGTTTTAGTTATGGTCAGGTATTTAGGGTTAGGGTTTTAAGGTCTTATTTTTTTTTTTTAAGGTTAGGGTCTCCAGCGTTAGGGCTTTGAGAATCTTTACGTTTTGTGTTAGGGTTTAGAGGGTCTTAATTTTTAGGGTTAGGGCTTTTAGGCGTAGGTCTAGTGTGGTAAATTTTATCGGGTTAGGACTGTAAGGGTTTTTAGGGTTAGGGTTTCTAGGGTTTTTTGGGGTAGGGGTTAGGGTTAGATCCGTGGGAGCCGTAGTGTTAGGGGTCAGGGTTCTTAGGGGTAAGGCCCAATATTAGGGTGGAAGGCCAAACTAATGGGGGGGCCCCCCCCCAAAATTGAAGGGTCGAAGCCCCAATTTAGGGGAAGAAACGTCAAAATTGTGGGATCCCCCAAAATTGGGCGGAAGAGCTCTTAATATTGGGGGAAACCCAAAAAAGGAGGGTGGAGGACTCTAAAATTGGGGGGACCCCCCCAAATTGGTTGTGTCCCCCCCCAAATTGGTTGTGTCCCCCCCAAAATTGGTTGTGTCCCCCCCAATTAGGGGAGGAACCCCCAAAATTGGGTGGGCGAACCCCCATATTGGGGGGGCAGAACACTTAAATGGAAGTGTGAAATTCCAGAATTGAATGTGGACCCCCCAGAACAGTCTTCAGGGGTTTAGTGTGGTAAATTTTATCGGGTTAGGGCTGTAAGGGTTTTTAGGGTTAGGGTTTCTAGGGTTTGTTGGGGTAGGGGTTAGGGTTAGATCCGTGGTTGCCATAGCGTTAGGGGTCAAGGTTCTTAGGGGTTAGGCCTAATATTAGGGTGGAAGGCCAAAATAAGAGGGTGGGAGCCCCCCCCAAAATCGAAGGGTTGAAGCCCCAAGTTAGGGGAAGGAACGTCAAAATTGTGGGGTCCCCCAAAATTGGGCGGAAGAACTTTTAATATTAGGGGGGAACCCAAAAAAGGAGGGTGGGGGACTCTAAAATCGGTTGTGTCCCCCCCAAATTAGGGGAGGAACCCCCAAAATTGGGTGGGCGAACCCCCAAATTGGGGGGAAGAAGACTTAAATGGAAGTGTGAAATTCCAGAATTGGATGTGGACCCCCCAGAACAGTCTTCAGGGGTTTAGTGTGGTAAATTTTATCGGGTTAGGGCTGTAAGGGTTTTTAGGGTTAGGGTTTCTAGGGTTTGTTGGGGTAGGGGTTAGGGTTAGATCCGTGGTTGCCATAGGCTTAGGGGTCAAGGTTCTTAGGGGTTAGGCCTAATATTAGGGCGGAAGGCCAAAATAAGAGGGGAGGAGCCCACCCAAAATTGAAGGGTTGAAGCCCAAAGTTAGGGGAAGGAACGTCAAAATTGTGGGGTCCCCCAAAATTGAGCGGAAGAGCTCTTAATATTGGGGGAAACCCAAAAAAGGAGGGTGGGGGACTCTAAAATTGGTTGTGTCCCCCCCAAAATTGGTTGTGTCCCCCCCCAAATTGGTTGTGTCCCCCCCAATTAGGGGAGGAACCCCCAAAATTGGGTGGGCGAACCCCCATATTGGGGGGGAAGAACACTTAAATGGAAGTGTGAAATTCCAGAATTGAATGTGGACCCCCCAGAACAGTCTTCAGGGGTTTAGTGTGGTAAATTTTATCGGGTTAGGGCTGCAAGGGTTTTTAGGGTTAGGGTTTCTAGGGTTTGTTGGGGTAGGGGTTAGGGTTAGATCCGTGGTTGCCATAGCGTTAGGGGTCAAGGTTCTTAGGGGTTAGGCCTAATATTAGGGCGGAAGGCCAAAATAAGAGGGGGGGAGCCCCCCCCAAAATCGAAGGGTTGAAGCCCAAAGTTAGGGGAAGGAACGGCCAAATTGTGGGGTCCCCCAAAATTGGGCGGAAGAACTCTTTAATATTAGGGGGGAACCCAAAAAAGGAGGGTGGGGGACTCTACAATTGGGGGGGACCCCCAAAATTGGTCGGGTCCCCCCAAATTAGGGGAGGAACCCCCAAAATTGGGTGGGTGAACCCCCAAATTGGGGGGAAGAAGACTTAAATGGAAGTGTGAAATTCCAGAATTGAATGTGGACCCCCCCCAGACCTGGGGAGGAATCCCCAAACTTGGGGGGGACCCCCAAAATTGGGGTTAAAGCCCCAGATCCCGGGGAGCTAAGCCCCAAATTAAGGGAAGGAACCTCAAACATGTGGTGAGAACCCCAACATTGGGGGAAAGAACCTTAATATTAGGGTGGCAGGCCAAGAAAGGATGGTGGGGGCCTCCAAAATTGTGGGGGGCTTGGAATTGGGGGGAATCCCCAAAATGGAGGGGGAACCCCAAAAGTGGGGGGGGGGGGGCGAAGCACCAAATTAGGGGAAGGAACCCCAAAATTGCGGGGAAGAACTCTGAAATGGAGAGCTGAAAACCCGAAATTGAGGGGAAACCCCCCAAAACGGCGGGAAAACCCTCCATAAACACGAAACCGGTAATGTAACAGAGCAAAAAATGGCGTCCTACGGCAAGGTGCGAGGCTCAATTTTCTGGGGAGTGCTGGGAAATGTAGTTCTTGGCCACCGGGTTTCCGGGAGTCCATATTGTTTTCCCAGAGCATGCCGGGAGATGTAGTTCTCGGACACTGGGCTTCCGGGAGGCCATGTTGGTTTCCCATCTTTGCTAGACTCCGGGTGCTCTGGCTTCACAGAGAAACCCCCAAACTGAAAAATGTACCTGCTAATATATTGGGCTCTAAATGTAGCCCTGGGTTAATTGAATAACAATCCCTGGGTAAGATTGAAGTGCAGGAGGGGTTGGCTACGGTTTTAAGAGCCGGTTTGCAGAAAAGGGATTTCCCGTTAAGAAATGGCATATACTGATTGTTCTCTTCCTTGCTCTGCCAAGACCTCAAGCACATCTTGGAAGCCAGGCAGAATCCGTGGAGCCAATGGAGTTCTCAAGCTCGACTTCAGCTTCTTCCCAGCTAGAAGAAGCAAGGACACGCCGGCTGAGTTCCACAGGCAACGCGCCCGTATCTGTAGACGAGGATTTAGAGATGCTACTTTGGGAACTCTCAGACGGCATACTGGAAGCCGAGCTCGACTTGGACCCAGGGAAGGATGAGGATGACCTCCTCCTTGAGCTTTCCAAGATGATTGATGATTGAACTGCATAGTCCTATGGTATATTAAAGAAAAAAAAAGAAAAAAAAAAAAAAAGAAAACAACTCTTCTTCTTGTTGGATACCCTGAGGTGATCCTTTTTCTAACTGAGGCTTTGCAATGAGACTTAAAGCACAGTTGGAACTGGTAGAAATTGGCAGGATCTGCACTCAGTTGTCCTAAGTTTTCCTGCTGGTCAGAGTTAAGGTCTTGTGCATGGTTCCGTAACTATAGGTGGCTACCTTTGATATCAAGAGGACAAAGCACTTGTTTCTTTTGGCACAGAAAGATGTCCATCAGCACACTGTGGTGGCTGTGAATTGACGTAGTGATGGAGCGATGCTCTGAAGGCCTAAACGGAAAGCTTCTTCCTTCCGCCCCCCCTTGGCACAGCTCGATGTTGGGCACATTGTGAAGCCTGGGTGTTCTGATTTCTCGGACAGTTGATACCCAAATCCCGGAGTTACTATGTCAACTCTTGACTTTTATTTGTGTATGCCATTGTTTTGACTGTAATCTTTTCAGATGATGAAGCTGTAGGGACGGGAGGGAGCAAAATAATTATTCTAGCGTTGTGGACCAAACATGCTGCCAGGAGTGGTGGTGGTGGGGTCAGCCCACCCGGCCTTACTTTCAATTATCAGGGATGATAAAATGGTGTGAAAAGCAGCAGCTCTGCGATACGGCTACGCTACCCCCACTCCCTTCTCTTGTGCTGTACCAAAGTTCCCCCAAGCTTTGGTTGGTGCTTTTTGCTGGTGACAGTAGGACTCCAGGGCGAGTAGTCGGGACTCTCCTGCAGTAACTGGGTCAATTAAGGGTTGGTTTAAGTGCCTCCTGGTTTTTAAAATTGCTCCCCTGAGCTGCTGGCTCTGCTGCCTGCTACAGCAAATGTTCGGGTGCCATCAGCGTCGCACTTGGGCGTGGGCACTGACCCTGCGGAGGAGAGCTGAGACTCGCGTGTATTGTGTACCCTGCCGCCAGTGATCGTTTTCCCCTAGCAGATCTATTTTGAATCATTTCCCTAAATTTTAGAGGAACTTTAGGCTCTTTGTGCTATGATTTGTGAAGCTGTAGGGGCCCTCAGGCATTTGCTGCTGGCAGAGGAAAACCGCTTGTCGAATTTGTTGTAAATACTTTCTGTTTGGACAACAATGCCTCTGTGTGTGTGTGTGTGTGTGTGTGTGTGCACGCGTGCGTGCTTTGACGACCCCCTGCGACGCCCCAGCTCCGCGAGGGAACCTTTGAAGCGGCTCTGGGAAAACCTCTGCGGAAGAAACCGCTGCTAGTGACTTGCGGAAAAGGGACTCCACAATCAGTGAGATTGTAAAGTCGGTATGTTTATTCAGCGCTGGGCAGCACGGGAGGTCGTGGGCATGAAGATTGATGACTCTTCCTCGTCACCGCTAGTTGACCTCTTGTCTTTGCACAGACTCAGTTGCTCCTTGGCTCTTGTCCATCTGCAGGACCAGTTTCTCCCAGTTTCTTAAGACAGGCTCACTCTCTTATTAGGAGACTGACCTTGGTAAGGGGCCCAAGGCTTCTTGCTTTAGTTAATTGGCACAATGCACCATAGTTAGCAAAGATGCTAAGTAGCATCCTAGTTTAAAGCTGTCAGCGCTCTATCTCTACTTGATAAGATTCTCCTAACTCCCTCTCTCACTGGAGCCCACGCAGCCCTCCGTCCTGCCGAAGGACTTCACGGGGACTTCTGCCGGCTCCGGGTGCCCGCACACAGACAGAAATGGCTTTGAGAGAAAACAATCAGGAGGAGGAGAGCTCAGAGACTGCGGCCGGCTTCGGCCACCTTCCCCTCGCTTTCCCTCTCCGTGTTCAAACCGAGCACTGTTCTGCCGTCAACCTTCGCTGCCTCTGCCCGCGGCGCTGGGCTTTCGCGTGTGCCATTGCTCCTCTACATATTTTATCCTTCCTTTTGTAAGGAATGGTCCAGCAATTCGTGTCACTAAGGGATTTGAAGGGTTACCATCGAGGCCCGGGTCTAGGTGATAAGAGAACAAAGGGGTTTTTAGGGAAAAGTGCTGACTACTGCAGGGGATGTTGCTAGAGTTTCTGAAATCCGGCGCAGAGGCTCCCAAACGAGGAGGAAGGGGGAGCTGAAGGACAATTGAAGGACAAAAGCCTGAGAGGAAGACAACCAGCATTCAGCCCGAGCAAGCCCCGAGAGACCACCAGAGACTGGTACGCAGGCGCCCCTGGGAGGGGTTTCGGATTCCGGAAACCAATTCTAATAACCCTGCCTCTTCTCGAAGTAGTAATGAATATGTATTAGCCTGGGAGCATCAAAACCAGCCGCCTTACGTAACAGGCGTGCGTCCTGGGGGAGCAGAGACTCCCGGCGCACCCAGCGCTGCTTGCTTGCCTCTATTCGTTTAATAAATTGTAAACTTTGATTGTAATCCTATTTGGATTTATAACAGCCATTTATAACACTTTTTATATTTGTATTTTATTTAAGGCTGTCTTGCCCCCCTCCCCCCCCAGCCTCGCTGCTCGCCAATAAAGCTGGCGCAGGGGCTAAGGGATTTGAAGGGCCTGCTTGTACACCTAAGGGATTTGAGGGCCTGCTTGTACACCTTTGGGGACTGCCTCTTTTGGGGGGGGGGGGGGGGTGGGTGTTAGGAGCTGCTTGTATACTTTTTTAGGCATTCCTCTGAGAGGGGGTTGGGAGCTTCGTGTATACTGGGGGGGGAGGGCCTCCCTCGAGGTGGAAGCGGGGGGGGTTGGAGCGTTTCTACACTGTAGGGGCCTGCCTGTACACTTTTGGGGCCTGCCTTGGAGGGGTTGGGAACTGCTTGTACACCTTTGGGGCCTGCGTCTGCGCGGGGCGGGGGGGGTTGGGGGGTTGGAGCTGGTTTTAACCTTTCGGGCTTGCATCTGGAGGGGGTTGGGGCCTGCCTTTGGGGGGGTGGTTGTGAGCTGCTTGTATACTGTAGGGGCCTGCTTGTACACCTTTGGGGCCTGCGTCTGGGGGGGGGTTGGAGCTGCTTGTACACTGTTAGGGCCTGCCTTGGGGGAGGGGTTGGGGCATGTGCCTTGGGGGCATGGGGTTGGGAGCTGCTTCTACGCTGTAGGGGTCTGGGTCTTGGGGGGTTGGGGCTGTTTGTACACCTTTGGGGCGTGCCTCTGGGGAGGATGGGGAGTTGCTTGTACACCTTTGGGGCCTGTGTCCGGGGAGGGGTTGGGGCCTGTGCCGGGGGGGTTGGGAGCTGCTTGTACGCTCTAGGGTCCTCTGGCAGGCTTTGGGGCCTCCCTTTGAGGGGGGCAGTTGGGAGCTGGTTGTACACCTTTGGGGCCTGAGTCTGGGGTGTGGGGGCTGGGGCTGAGGCCTGGGGCCTGGGGCATGCATCTGGGTGGTGGTGGTGGGGGGTCCAGTTCATGGGGGGGGTGGGTTGGGAGCTGCTTGTGGACAGTTGGGGTCTGCATCCGGGTGTGGCTGGGGCCCGCTTGTAGAGTTCTGCAGCCTGTGTCTGGTGTTTGGGGGCTTTTCTGTAGTGTTTGGGGATCGCATTTTGGCTTTGGGATGTGTCTAGAGCTTCTGGGGCCTAGCTGTAGTGCTTGGGGCCTGCGTCTGGGGCTTTTCTGTAGCATTTTGGTAGCGTGTTTGTGATTTGGGGTCTGTATCCAGGGTTTTGCCTTTTTTGTAGTTTTCAGCTTTGTGTCTGTTTCTTTGTTGGTTGCCTGGGGTTTGGGGTTTGGATCATTAGTCAGTGTCATTAGCGTCGGGGGGGTTGATATGAAGGGTTAGGGTTGTGGTTAGAGTTGTTAGGGTTAAAGAGAATAAGGATTTTAGGGTAAGGGGATCAAGGTTGTGGGAATAAAAATGTTTTTGCACAGAGTTACATCGTTTAGAGGGAAGGAAGGTGGTATTGATATATGCTTGCAGTGATAAGAAAGCTTAACAGACAACCTTGTAAAATGCAGACAACCAGAATCCTTAGAGCAATTGGGTGGAAATCACGGTGTAAGAAACATTACCACCTCAAAGAGGAAAACAGTCAAGAAAAAAATAAAATTGACTAGTAACAGGCCAGCAGCTGTGTATTTTCTGTGAAGCACTGGATAGATTGTGAACATGGATTACCCAGTCAATGGGGAAACTGGGGAGGGTCCTGGTCACCGAGAGGAAAAAAAAAATTATATAAACTGTGTTATGGAACTAGTAGGTGGCTTGTGGGACGCCTGCCATTGCAATCGTGAATAAAAATGCTACCTCACTGAGATACTTGCCTGAGCCTATGGTATTGGTTACAGAGTGTTTCTAATAAGGTGTTAGGGTTTTAAGGTTTCAGGGCTAAGGCACTAGGGTTGGGTTTCAGGGTTAGGGCTTCCAGGGTTTAGGGTTAGGATTTTAAGGTTGTTAGGGTTGGAGTTATAAGGGTTAGGGTTTGGGGGTTAGTGTGTTAAGGTTTTAAAGTATTTTGTGGTTTTAGTGTTGATAGGGTTTTTAGGGTTAGGGTCTTAGGGTTTTAGTTATGGTCAGGTATTTAGGGTTAGGGTTTTAAGGTCTTATTTTTTTTTTTTAAGGTTAGGGTCTCCAGCGTTAGGGCTTTGAGAATCTTTACGTTTTGTGTTAGGGTTTAGAGGGTCTTAATTTTTAGGGTTAGGGCTTTTAGGCGTAGGTCTAGTGTGGTAAATTTTATCGGGTTAGGACTGTAAGGGTTTTTAGGGTTAGGGTTTCTAGGGTTTTTTGGGGTAGGGGTTAGGGTTAGATCCGTGGGAGCCGTAGTGTTAGGGGTCAGGGTTCTTAGGGGTAAGGCCCAATATTAGGGTGGAAGGCCAAACTAATGGGGGGGCCCCCCCCCAAAATTGAAGGGTCGAAGCCCCAATTTAGGGGAAGAAACGTCAAAATTGTGGGATCCCCCAAAATTGGGCGGAAGAGCTCTTAATATTGGGGGAAACCCAAAAAAGGAGGGTGGAGGACTCTAAAATTGGGGGGACCCCCCCAAATTGGTTGTGTCCCCCCCCAAATTGGTTGTGTCCCCCCCAAAATTGGTTGTGTCCCCCCCAATTAGGGGAGGAACCCCCAAAATTGGGTGGGCGAACCCCCATATTGGGGGGGCAGAACACTTAAATGGAAGTGTGAAATTCCAGAATTGAATGTGGACCCCCCAGAACAGTCTTCAGGGGTTTAGTGTGGTAAATTTTATCGGGTTAGGGCTGTAAGGGTTTTTAGGGTTAGGGTTTCTAGGGTTTGTTGGGGTAGGGGTTAGGGTTAGATCCGTGGTTGCCATAGCGTTAGGGGTCAAGGTTCTTAGGGGTTAGGCCTAATATTAGGGTGGAAGGCCAAAATAAGAGGGTGGGAGCCCCCCCCAAAATCGAAGGGTTGAAGCCCCAAGTTAGGGGAAGGAACGTCAAAATTGTGGGGTCCCCCAAAATTGGGCGGAAGAACTTTTAATATTAGGGGGGAACCCAAAAAAGGAGGGTGGGGGACTCTAAAATCGGTTGTGTCCCCCCCAAATTAGGGGAGGAACCCCCAAAATTGGGTGGGCGAACCCCCAAATTGGGGGGAAGAAGACTTAAATGGAAGTGTGAAATTCCAGAATTGGATGTGGACCCCCCAGAACAGTCTTCAGGGGTTTAGTGTGGTAAATTTTATCGGGTTAGGGCTGTAAGGGTTTTTAGGGTTAGGGTTTCTAGGGTTTGTTGGGGTAGGGGTTAGGGTTAGATCCGTGGTTGCCATAGGCTTAGGGGTCAAGGTTCTTAGGGGTTAGGCCTAATATTAGGGCGGAAGGCCAAAATAAGAGGGGAGGAGCCCACCCAAAATTGAAGGGTTGAAGCCCAAAGTTAGGGGAAGGAACGTCAAAATTGTGGGGTCCCCCAAAATTGAGCGGAAGAGCTCTTAATATTGGGGGAAACCCAAAAAAGGAGGGTGGGGGACTCTAAAATTGGTTGTGTCCCCCCCAAAATTGGTTGTGTCCCCCCCAAAATTGGTTGTGTCCCCCCCAATTAGGGGAGGAACCCCCAAAATTGGGTGGGCGAACCCCCATATTGGGGGGGCAGAACACTTAAATGGAAGTGTGAAATTCCAGAATTGAATGTGGAACCCCAGAACAGTCTTCAGGGGTTTAGTGTGGTAAATTTTATCGGGTTAGGGCTGTAAGGGTTTTTAGGGTTAGGGTTTCTAGGGTTTGTTGGGGTAGGGGTTAGGGTTAGATCCGTGGTTGCCATAGCGTTAGGGGTCAAGGTTCTTAGGGGTTAGGCCTAATATTAGGGCGGAAGGCCAAAATAAGAGGGTGGGAGCCCCCCCCAAAATCGAAGGGTTGAAGCCCAAAGTTAGGGGAAGGAACGGCCAAATTGTGGGGTCCCCCAAAATTGGGCGGAAGAACTCTTTAATATTAGGGGGGAACCCAAAAAAGGAGGGTGGGGGACTCTACAATTGGGGGGGACCCCCAAAATTGGTCGGGTCCCCCCAAATTAGGGGAGGAACCCCCAAAATTGGGTGGGTGAACCCCCAAATTGGGGGGAAGAAGACTTAAATGGAAGTGTGAAATTCCAGAATTGAATGTGGACCCCCCCCAGACCTGGGGAGGAATCCCCAAACTTGGGGGGGACCCCCAAAATTGGGGTTAAAGCCCCAGATCCCGGGGAGCTAAGCCCCAAATTAAGGGAAGGAACCTCAAACATGTGGTGAGAACCCCAACATTGGGGGAAAGAACCTTAATATTAGGGTGGCAGGCCAAGAAAGGATGGTGGGGGCCTCCAAAATTGTGGGGGGCTTGGAATTGGGGGGAATCCCCAAAATGGAGGGGGAACCCCAAAAGTGGGGGGGGGGCGAAGCACCAAATTAGGGGAAGGAACCCCAAAATTGCGGGGAAGAACTCTGAAATGGAGAGCTGAAAACCCGAAATTGAGGGGAAACCCCCCAAAACGGCGGGAAAACCCTCCATAAACACGAAACCGGTAATGTAACAGAGCAAAAAATGGCGTCCTACGGCAAGGTGCGAGGCTCAATTTTCTGGGGAATGCTGGGAAATGTAGTTCTTGGCCACCGGGTTTCCGGGAGTCCATATTGTTTTCCCAGAGCATGCCGGGAGATGTAGTTCTCGGACACTGGGCTTCCGGGAGGCCATGTTGGTTTCCCATCTTTGCTAGACTCCGGGTGCTCTGGCTTCACAGAGAAACCCCCAAACTGAAAAATGTACCTGCTAATATATTGGGCTCTAAATGTAGCCCTGGGTTAATTGAATAACAATCCCTGGGTAAGATTGAAGTGCAGGAGGGGTTGGCTACGGTTTTAAGAGCCGGTTTGCAGAAAAGGGATTTCCCGTTAAGAAATGGCATATACTGATTGTTCTCTTCCTTGCTCTGCCAAGACCTCAAGCACATCTTGGAAGCCAGGCAGAATCCGTGGAGCCAATGGAGTTCTCAAGCTCGACTTCAGCTTCTTCCCAGCTAGAAGAAGCAAGGACACGCCGGCTGAGTTCCACAGGCAACGCGCCCGTATCTGTAGACGAGGATTTAGAGATGCTACTTTGGGAACTCTCAGACGGCATACTGGAAGCCGAGCTCGACTTGGACCCAGGGAAGGATGAGGATGACCTCCTCCTTGAGCTTTCCAAGATGATTGATGATTGAACTGCATAGTCCTATGGTATATTAAAAAAAAAAAAGAAAAAAAAAAAAAAAGAAAACAACTCTTCTTCTTGTTGGATACCCTGAGGTGATCCTTTTTCTAACTGAGGCTTTGCAATGAGACTTAAAGCACAGTTGGAACTGGTAGAAATTGGCAGGATCTGCACTCAGTTGTCCTAAGTTTTCCTGCTGGTCAGAGTTAAGGTCTTGTGCATGGTTCCGTAACTATAGGTGGCTACCTTTGATATCAAGAGGACAAAGCACTTGTTTCTTTTGGCACAGAAAGATGTCCATCAGCACACTGTGGTGGCTGTGAATTGACGTAGTGATGGAGCGATGCTCTGAAGGCTTAAACGGAAAGCTTCTTCCTTCCGCCCCCCCTTGGCACAGCTCGATGTTGGGCACATTGTGAAGCCTGGGTGTTCTGATTTCTCGGACAGTTGATACCCAAATCCCGGAGTTACTATGTCAACTCTTGACTTTTATTTGTGTATGCCATTGTTTTGACTGTAATCTTTTCAGATGATGAAGCTGTAAGGGCGGGAGGGAGCAAAATAATTATTCTAGCGTTGTGGACCAAACATGCTGCCAGGAGTGGTGGTGGTGGGGTCAGCCCACCCGGCCTTACTTTCAATTATCAGGGATGATAAAATGGTGTGAAAAGCAGCAGCTCTGCGATACGGCTACGCTACCCCCACTCCCTTCTCTTGTGCTGTACCAAAGTTCCCCCAAGCTTTGGTTGGTGCTTTTTGCTGGTGACAGTAGGACTCCAGGGCGAGTAGTCGGGACTCTCCTGCAGTAACTGGGTCAATTAAGGGTTGGTTTAAGTGCCTCCTGGTTTTTAAAATTGCTCCCCTGAGCTGCTGGCTCTGCTGCCTGCTACAGCAAATGTTCGGGTGCCATCAGCGTCGCACTTGGGCGTGGGCACTGACCCTGCGGAGGAGAGCTGAGACTCGCGTGTATTGTGTACCCTGCCGCCAGTGATCGTTTTCCCCTAGCAGATCTATTTTGAATCATTTCCCTAAATTTTAGAGGAACTTTAGGCTCTTTGTGCTATGATTTGTGAAGCTGTAGGGGCCCTCAGGCATTTGCTGCTGGCAGAGGAAAACCGCTTGTCGAATTTGTTGTAAATACTTTCTGTTTGGACAACAATGCCTCTGTGTGTGTGTGTGTGTGTGTGTGTGTGCACGCGTGCGTGCTTTGACGACCCCCTGCGACGCCCCAGCTCCGCGAGGGAACCTTTGAAGCGGCTCTGGGAAAACCTCTGCGGAAGAAACCGCTGCTAGTGACTTGCGGAAAAGGGACTCCACAATCAGTGAGATTGTAAAGTCGGTATGTTTATTCAGCGCTGGGCAGCACGGGAGGTCGTGGGCATGAAGATTGATGACTCTTCCTCGTCACCGCTAGTTGACCTCTTGTCTTTGCACAGACTCAGTTGCTCCTTGGCTCTTGTCCATCTGCAGGACCAGTTTCTCCCAGTTTCTTAAGACAGGCTCACTCTCTTATTAGGAGACTGACCTTGGTAAGGGGCCCAAGGCTTCTTGCTTTAGTTAATTGGCACAATGCACCATAGTTAGCAAAGATGCTAAGTAGCATCCTAGTTTAAAGCTGTCAGCGCTCTATCTCTACTTGATAAGATTCTCCTAACTCCCTCTCTCACTGGAGCCCACGCAGCCCTCCGTCCTGCCGAAGGACTTCACGGGGACTTCTGCCGGCTCCGGGTGCCCGCACACAGACAGAAATGGCTTTGAGAGAAAACAATCAGGAGGAGGAGAGCTCAGAGACTGCGGCCGGCTTCGGCCACCTTCCCCTCGCTTTCCCTCTCCGTGTTCAAACCGAGCACTGTTCTGCCGTCAACCTTCGCTGCCTCTGCCCGCGGCGCTGGGCTTTCGCGTGTGCCATTGCTCCTCTACATATTTTATCCTTCCTTTTGTAAGGAATGGTCCAGCAATTCGTGTCACTAAGGGATTTGAAGGGTTACCATCGAGGCCCGGGTCTAGGTGATAAGAGAACAAAGGGGTTTTTAGGGAAAAGTGCTGACTACTGCAGGGGATGTTGCTAGAGTTTCTGAAATCCGGCGCAGAGGCTCCCAAACGAGGAGGAAGGGGGAGCTGAAGGACAATTGAAGGACAAAAGCCTGAGAGGAAGACAACCAGCATTCAGCCCGAGCAAGCCCCGAGAGACCACCAGAGACTGGTACGCAGGCGCCCCTGGGAGGGGTTTCGGATTCCGGAAACCAATTCTAATAACCCTGCCTCTTCTCGAAGTAGTAATGAATATGTATTAGCCTGGGAGCATCAAAACCAGCCGCCTTACGTAACAGGCGTGCGTCCTGGGGGAGCAGAGACTCCCGGCGCACCCAGCGCTGCTTGCTTGCCTCTATTCGTTTAATAAATTGTAAACTTTGATTGTAATCCTATTTGGATTTATAACAGCCATTTATAACACTTTTTATATTTGTATTTTATTTAAGGCTGTCTTGCCCCCCTCCCCCCCCAGCCTCGCTGCTCGCCAATAAAGCTGGCGCAGGGGCTAAGGGATTTGAAGGGCCTGCTTGTACACCTAAGGGATTTGAGGGCCTGCTTGTACACCTTTGGGGACTGCCTCTTTTGGGGGGGGGGGGTGTTAGGAGCTGCTTGTATACTTTTTTAGGCATTCCTCTGAGAGGGGGTTGGGAGCTTCGTGTATACTGGGGGGGGAGGGCCTCCCTCGAGGTGGAAGCAGGGGGCGTTGGAGCGTTTCTACACTGTAGGGGCCTGCCTGTACACTTTTGGGGCCTGCCTTGGAGGGGTTGGGAACTGCTTGTACACCTTTGGGGCCTGCGTCTGCGCGGGGCGGGGGGGGTTGGGGGGTTGGAGCTGGTTTTAACCTTTCGGGCTTGCATCTGGAGGGGGTTGGGGCCTGCCTTTGGGGGGGTGGTTGTGAGCTGCTTGTATACTGTAGGGGCCTGCTTGTACACCTTTGGGGCCTGCGTCTGGGGGGGGGTTGGAGCTGCTTGTACACTGTTAGGGCCTGCCTTGGGGGAGGGGTTGGGGCATGTGCCTTGGGGGCATGGGGTTGGGAGCTGCTTCTACGCTGTAGGGGTCTGGGTCTTGGGGGGTTGGGGCTGTTTGTACACCTTTGGGGCGTGCCTCTGGGGAGGATGGGGAGTTGCTTGTACACCTTTGGGGCCTGTGTCCGGGGAGGGGTTGGGGCCTGTGCCGGGGGGGTTGGGAGCTGCTTGTACGCTCTAGGGTCCTCTGGCAGGCTTTGGGGCCTCCCTTTGAGGGGGGCAGTTGGGAGCTGGTTGTACACCTTTGGGGCCTGAGTCTGGGGTGTGGGGGCTGGGGCTGAGGCCTGGGGCCTGGGGCATGCATCTGGGTGGTGGTGGTGGGGGGTCCAGTTCATGGGGGGGGTGGGTTGGGAGCTGCTTGTGGACAGTTGGGGTCTGCATCCGGGTGTGGCTGGGGCCCGCTTGTAGAGTTCTGCAGCCTGTGTCTGGTGTTTGGGGGCTTTTCTGTAGTGTTTGGGGATCGCATTTTGGCTTTGGGATGTGTCTAGAGCTTCTGGGGCCTAGCTGTAGTGCTTGGGGCCTGCGTCTGGGGCTTTTCTGTAGCATTTTGGTAGCGTGTTTGTGATTTGGGGTCTGTATCCAGGGTTTTGCCTTTTTTGTAGTTTTCAGCTTTGTGTCTGTTTCTTTGTTGGTTGCCTGGGGTTTGGGGTTTGGATCATTAGTCAGTGTCATTAGCGTCGGGGGGTTGATATGAAGGGTTAGGGTTGTGGTTAGAGTTGTTAGGGTTAAAGAGAATAAGGATTTTAGGGTAAGGGGATCAAGGTTGTGGGAATAAAAATGTTTTTGCACAGAGTTACATCGTTTAGAGGGAAGGAAGGTGGTATTGATATATGCTTGCAGTGATAAGAAAGCTTAACAGACAACCTTGTAAAATGCAGACAACCAGAATCCTTAGAGCAATTGGGTGGAAATCACGGTGTAAGAAACATTACCACCTCAAAGAGGAAAACAGTCAAGAAAAAAATAAAATTGACTAGTAACAGGCCAGCAGCTGTGTATTTTCTGTGAAGCACTGGATAGATTGTGAACATGGATTACCCAGTCAATGGGGAAACTGGGGAGGGTCCTGGTCACCGAGAGGAAAAAAAAAATTATATAAACTGTGTTATGGAACTAGTAGGTGGCTTGTGGGACGCCTGCCATTGCAATCGTGAATAAAAATGCTACCTCACTGAGATACTTGCCTGAGCCTATGGTATTGGTTACAGAGTGTTTCTAATAAGGTGTTAGGGTTTTAAGGTTTCAGGGCTAAGGCACTAGGGTTGGGTTTCAGGGTTAGGGCTTCCAGGGTTTAGGGTTAGGATTTTAAGGTTGTTAGGGTTGGAGTTATAAGGGTTAGGGTTTGGGGGTTAGTGTGTTAAGGTTTTAAAGTATTTTGTGGTTTTAGTGTTGATAGGGTTTTTAGGGTTAGGGTCTTAGGGTTTTAGTTATGGTCAGGTATTTAGGGTTAGGGTTTTAAGGTCTTATTTTTTTTTTTTAAGGTTAGGGTCTCCAGCGTTAGGGCTTTGAGAATCTTTACGTTTTGTGTTAGGGTTTAGAGGGTCTTAATTTTTAGGGTTAGGGCTTTTAGGCGTAGGTCTAGTGTGGTAAATTTTATCGGGTTAGGACTGTAAGGGTTTTTAGGGTTAGGGTTTCTAGGGTTTTTTGGGGTAGGGGTTAGGGTTAGATCCGTGGGAGCCGTAGTGTTAGGGGTCAGGGTTCTTAGGGGTAAGGCCCAATATTAGGGTGGAAGGCCAAACTAAGGGGGGAGCCCCCCCCAAAATTGAAGGGTCGAAGCCCCAATTTAGGGGAAGAAACGTCAAAATTGTGGGGTCCCCCAAAATTGGGCGGAAGAGCTCTTAATATTGGGGGAAACCCAAAAAAGGAGGGTGGAGGACTCTAAAATTGGGGGGACCCCCCCAAATTGGTTGTGTCCCCCCCCAAATTGGTTGTGTCCCCCCCAAAATTGGTTGTGTCCCCCCCAATTAGGGGAGGAACCCCCAAAATTGGGTGGGCGAACCCCCATATTGGGGGGGCAGAACACTTAAATGGAAGTGTGAAATTCCAGAATTGAATGTGGACCCCCCAGAACAGTCTTCAGGGGTTTAGTGTGGTAAATTTTATCGGGTTAGGGCTGTAAGGGTTTTTAGGGTTAGGGTTTCTAGGGTTTGTTGGGGTAGGGGTTAGGGTTAGATCCGTGGTTGCCATAGCGTTAGGGGTCAAGGTTCTTAGGGGTTAGGCCTAATATTAGGGTGGAAGGCCAAAATAAGAGGGTGGGAGCCCCCCCCAAAATCGAAGGGTTGAAGCCCCAAGTTAGGGGAAGGAACGTCAAAATTGTGGGGTCCCCCAAAATTGGGCGGAAGAACTTTTAATATTAGGGTGGAACCCAAAAAAGGAGGGTGGGGGACTCTAAAATCGGTTGTGTCCCCCCCAAATTAGGGGAGGAACCCCCAAAATTGGGTGGGCGAACCCCCAAATTGGGGGGAAGAAGACTTAAATGGAAGTGTGAAATTCCAGAATTGGATGTGGACCCCCCAGAACAGTCTTCAGGGGTTTAGTGTGGTAAATTTTATCGGGTTAGGGCTGTAAGGGTTTTTAGGGTTAGGGTTTCTAGGGTTTGTTGGGGTAGGGGTTAGGGTTAGATCCGTGGTTGCCATAGGCTTAGGGGTCAAGGTTCTTAGGGGTTAGGCCTAATATTAGGGCGGAAGGCCAAAATAAGAGGGGAGGAGCCCACCCAAAATTGAAGGGTTGAAGCCCAAAGTTAGGGGACGGAACGTCAAAATTGTGGGGTCCCCCAAAATTGAGCGGAAGAGCTCTTAATATTGGGGGAAACCCAAAAAAGGAGGGTGGGGGACTCTAAAATTGGTTGTGTCCCCCCCAAAATTGGTTGTGTCCCCCCCAAAATTGGTTGTGTCCCCCCCAATTAGGGGAGGAACCCCCAAAATTGGGTGGGCGAACCCCCATATTGGGGGGGCAGAACACTTAAATGGAAGTGTGAAATTCCAGAATTGAATGTGGAACCCCAGAACAGTCTTCAGGGGTTTAGTGTGGTAAATTTTATCGGGTTAGGGCTGTAAGGGTTTTTAGGGTTAGGGTTTCTAGGGTTTGTTGGGGTAGGGGTTAGGGTTAGATCCGTGGTTGCCATAGCGTTAGGGGTCAAGGTTCTTAGGGGTTAGGCCTAATATTAGGGCGGAAGGCCAAAATAAGAGGGGGGGAGCCCCCCCCAAAATCGAAGGGTTGAAGCCCAAAGTTAGGGGAAGGAACGGCCAAATTGTGGGGTCCCCCAAAATTGGGCGGAAGAACTCTTTAATATTAGGGGGGAACCCAAAAAAGGAGGGTGGGGGACTCTACAATTGGGGGGGACCCCCAAAATTGGTCGGGTCCCCCCAAATTAGGGGAGGAACCCCCAAAATTGGGTGGGTGAACCCCCAAATTGGGGGGAAGAAGACTTAAATGGAAGTGTGAAATTCCAGAATTGAATGTGGACCCCCCCCAGACCTGGGGAGGAATCCCCAAACTTGGGGGGGACCCCCAAAATTGGGGTTAAAGCCCCAGATCCCGGGGAGCTAAGCCCCAAATTAAGGGAAGGAACCTCAAACATGTGGTGAGAACCCCAACATTGGGGGAAAGAACCTTAATATTAGGGTGGCAGGCCAAGAAAGGATGGTGGGGGCCTCCAAAATTGTGGGGGGCTTGGAATTGGGGGGAATCCCCAAAATGGAGGGGGAACCCCAAAAGTGGGGGGGGGGAGAAGCACCAAATTAGGGGAAGGAACCCCAAAATTGCGGGGAAGAACTCTGAAATGGAGAGCTGAAAACCCGAAATTGAGGGGAAACCCCCCAAAACGGCGGGAAAACCCTCCATAAACACGAAACCGGTAATGTAACAGAGCAAAAAATGGCGTCCTACGGCAAGGTGCGAGGCTCAATTTTCTGGGGGGTGCTGGGAAATGTAGTTCTTGGCCACCGGGTTTCCGGGAGTCCATATTGTTTTCCCAGAGCATGCCGGGAGATGTAGTTCTCGGACACTGGGCTTCCGGGAGGCCATGTTGGTTTCCCATCTTTGCTAGACTCCGGGTGCTCTGGCTTCACAGAGAAACCCCCAAACTGAAAAATGTACCTGCTAAT